>NC_042973.1:10139985-10439985 GCF_901001165.1 Salmo trutta | reverse complement strand
ACCACAAGCCCGTCGTCCACAATTACGGTGCCACCAATCTCCTGTGGTCGGTAGTAAGTGTTGAGTCATATTTATGTGATTGGTTTGTAACTACACTTAATATTCTTATACTTGTCTCAACAGGAAATAACGAAGGTTCAGTCGACCAAGAAAGAAAAATGCAATTCGTAAGAAGCAATTTGTTATTATGCATATCACAGCCACACATTTTCAATAGAAAACTAGTTAGTTCAATTGAGAACAAGCTTTCACTATTCAATGTAAATTATAACCTTTCACATGCTTAATGTTTTTCACTTTATTCAACCCTCCTCTCCCTCTCCTCAGTGTTATGGAAGGACCCAGGCCGGTTGTTCTGAGCGGCCCCTCAGGGACAGGGAAGAGCACTCTGCTAAAGAAGCTGCTGAAGGACTACAAGGGAGTCTTCGGCTTCAGCGTGTCACGTACGTTTTGTGACACCAGATGTAGTTTCCAGCAGTAGGGCAGCAGTATCTATCCCCGCTGGTGCGACTGGACCACGAGGAAGAACAATAAAGAAACCATAAACAGTTAGGGTTGTCTTGCATAGCATTTACAGACTGAGGTTATTGATATCATTCTGTATCATATGATCACAGAATAGGATGGATGTTGAATTGATGCTCACTGAATGTGTCCTTACAGATACAACCCGGGATCCACGTCCAGGAGAGGTAGATGGCAAAGGTACAGTAAAATGTTTTCAGTCAAAACACAGAAACATGTCAGTAAGCCCAGAAAGATATCAGTGGCGCTCTCCAGGCCCAGAATGAAGCTTCCATCTTTAATAAGAAATGCCTACTGTATGAACGCAGAGACTGGAATTCAATATATTACATTTTTACATTTTAGTCATTTAGCAGGCACTCCAATACAGAGATAGCTAGGTGGGACAACCACATGTCATAGTAAGTACATTTTTCCTCAATAAAGTAGCTATCAGCAAAGTCAGAGCTAGTAAGGGGGGGGGGGTCAACTGCGAGTGTTACTTGACGAAAGGCATTACTTTATTATTTGGGTGGTTAAGGAGGGGGTGTGATGGGGTGCTGTGGCATTATTTAACGGTGTTTTCACATACAGTCCTCTTTAAAGTGAGCTGGGGTAAAAAATAACATAAAACGAAAGGACTCAGATCTCTTTGTATTCACACTGCCTTTGAATGAGGACTCAACTCTCTTTGCCAGTTCACTTCACCTAGTTTGTGGACCGAGTCATCTTTGCATTCACATTGCTATGTTTAGAAAGGAACCAAGATCTTATTCCTACATGCACTCTGGATTTTTACAAAGTGCAGGACAAGCCATTCAATCAGAATTGGTTATTGGACTGTAGCTAATAGATTACAATTATGTCTCATTTTAATTAAATGCAATCTGAAGATACTTTTTAACATGCACATTTGATTGCTAACAGAATAAATAGCAATATAATGTTGTAATTTAAATTGTACAAACTACTGCCCCTTTAAGAGCTAGAATAGATTTTGTACCCTATGTTGTGATTCTCACCAAATAGGTTGTCTTCTCACACTATTCCTAACCCCACAATCACTAAAACAGTTTATGAAGCTCTCTTAGCCTATAGTTCACATTTTGCGAATAAATAATCTGAACAAAAAAATCCACATATTTTGGAATTTCTGTGCATCCTTGACAATCGCTAATCAACATCCAACAACCACACTGTTTTCCCCCTGCAAACCTGCACATCATCTCTCTTTTGTGGCACCAATGTGAGGGGTTATGGCAGGGGAAACGGTGTTGCTGTAGTCTAGTGTGCGGTGCAGGAATAATGACAAGCGAACATGGAGAGTTTTGCATTCACATTGCCCTAAAAAAGGGAACCGGACCACGGAATTCAAGGGAACCAAACTCCGACGACTTCTCGATGGTCTCAGTTCGGTTCGCTTCTGGGGCTCTTTTGAGGGGTCTGAGTTCCTTTGGAGTGTTCACACTGCACACAAAAAAACCATAGGGGTGGGAGGGCCAAGAGACCAGCGGTGGCAGAATGAAATGCTCGGGTTGGGGTGTAGGGTTTGAGCATATTCTGAAGGTAGAGATGGGCAGTTCCTCTTGCTGCTCCGTAGGCTTGTAACATGGTCTTGTAGCTGCAGTGCCATGACAACCTGGTCTCAGAGCAAAATGTATTATATTTTACAAAATCTGTGCCACTCCATTTAGTATGATAGATTACATTACATTGGCCTAAGAATGTAATAGCAGTCATACAATGTAATGAATTGTAGGACATATTGTATATACTGTATGTTCCTTGTCTTTTTAGTTTAGATTGAAATGCTACTTTTGACATCTTTAGTATGATAAACTGTTAGGTTAGGGATTAAGGTTAGGAGTTAGGTTATAGGGTTAAGGTTAGGAGTTAGGTTATAGGGTTAAGGTTAGGAGTTAGGTTATAGGGTTAAGGTTAGGGGAAGGCTTAGCTAAGTGGCTAAAATTGACCTTGATGAGATTCGAGCATGCAACCTTTCGGTTGCTAGACTTTCACTTTATGCAGCCACCCAACCACCATGACCAGCCACTCTCCTTTCATTTTTGCCTTAAGTAACCTACTGTCATACCTAACATATCATACTAATTTAAGTGTCCCGGATTTATGTAGGCCAATGTAATATAACACAAAGTACCATACTCAATGGAATTGCCTGGATTTTTTGTAAAATTTCATACGTTTTGCTTAGACCTGGCATGCCATGTTGAGTGTGGCGGAAGCTATCTGCTCGCTATTGCTGTATTTCTGAATAGACTACTGTTCAGACGACAGCTGACTGAAGAGCCAAAAGTGGTTTTCTATCGTAAATAAGTTCTAGTAAATACTGGAGACAATGGTTAACCTTTTTACTGCAGTGGTTTCTTGGTAGTCTTAAACAAATCTACTTTGAAACAAAAGTATACACCTCACACACATGGTTATGGGCTTAAAATGTCACCTGTACGCTCATAGAAAAAAGGTGCTTTCTGTCCCCAAGGAGTCCTCTTTGAAGAACTAATTTTCTTTCCAGGTAGAACCCTTTTGGATTCCATGTAGAGGGTTCTAAATAAGAATTTGTTCTTAACTGACTTGCCTAGTTTATAATTTTTTTTAAACATCTCTGGAGAGACCTGATAATAGCTGTGCAGCAACCCTCCCTGTCCAACCTGACCGAGTTTGAGAGGATCTACCCAAGAAGAACCCTTTTGGTTTCGTCATACCCAGGTAGAACCCTTTGGGTTCCTTGTAGAGGGTTCTACATGGAACTCAAAAGGGTTATCCTATAGGGACAGCTGAAGAACCCTTTTTTTCTAAGTGTACCATGTCAGACATGCAGTGCCTTTGGAAAGTAGTCAGACTCCTTGACTTTTTCAAAATGTTGTTACATTACAGCCTTATTCTAAAATTGATTAAATCGTTTTTCCCCTCAATCTACACACAATACCCCATAATGACAAAGCAAAAACAGTTTTTTAGAAATTGTTGCTAATTTATCATTTAAAAAAAAAACTATATTCCGACCCTTTATTCAGTACTTTGTTGAAGCAGTTTTCTTGGGTATGACGCTACAACCTTGGCACCCCTGTATTTGGGGAGTTTCTCCCATTCTTCTTTGCAGATCCTCAAGCTCTGTCAGGTTGGATGGGGAGCGTTGCTGCACAGCTACTATCAGGTCTCTACAGAGATGTTTTAAAAAATATATGTATATATATATATGTATTTACCTGGGCAAGTCAGTTAAGAACAAATTCTTATTTACAATGACGGCCGACCAAACCCTAACCCAGACGACACTCGGCCAGTTGTGCAGTGCCCTATGGGACTCCCAATCACGCCCAGTTGTGATACAGCCTGGAATCTACAGTGAGGGAAAAAAGTATTCGATCCCCTGCTGATTATGTTTGCCCACTGACAAAGAAATGATCAGTCTATAATTTTAATGGTAGGTTTATTTGAAAAAAAAATATATATATATATATATATATATATATATATATATATATATATAACAACAAAAAAATCCAGAAAAACGCATGTCAAAAATTTTAGAAATTGATTTGCATTTTAATGAGGGAAATAAGTACTTGACCCCTCTGCAAAACATGACTTAGTACTTGGTGGTAAAACCCTTGTTGGCAATCAGAGGTCAGACATTTCTTGTAGTTGGCCACCAGGTTTGCACACATCTCAGAAGGGATTTTGTCCCACTCCTCTTTGCAGATCTTCTCCAAGTCATTAAGGTTTTGAGGCTGACGTTTGGCAACTTGAACTTTTTGCTCCCTCCACAGATTTTTTATGGGATTAAGGTCTGGAGACTGGCTAAGCCACTCCAGGACCTTAATGTGCTTCTTCTTGAGCCACTCCTTTGTTGCCTTGGCCGTGTGTTTTGGGTCATTGTCATGCTGGAATATCCATCCACAACCCATTTTCAATGCCCTGGCTGAGGGAAGGAGGTACTCACACAAGATTTGACGGTACATGGCCCCATCCATCGTCCCTCTGATGCGGTGAAGTTGTCCCTTAGCAGAAAAACACTCCAAAAGTTTAATGTTTCCACCTCCATGTTTGACGGTGGGGATGGTATTCTTGGGGTCATAGGCAGCATTCCTCCTCCAAACACAGCGAGTTGAGTTGATGCCAAAGAGCTCCATTTTGGTCTCATCTGACCACAACACTTTCACCCAGTTGTCCTCTGAATCATTCAGATGTTCATTGGCAAACTTCAGACAGGCATGTATATGTGCTTTCTTGAGCAGGGGGACCTTGCGGGCGCTGCAGGATTTCAGTCCTTCACGGCGTAATGTGTTACCAATTGTTTTCTTGGTGACTATGGTCCCAGCTGCCTTGAGATCATTAACAAGATCCTCCTGTGTAGTTCTGGGCTGATTCCTCACCGTTCTCATGATCATTGCAACTCCACGAGGTGAGATCTTGCATGGAGCCCCAGGCCGAGGGAGATTGACAGTTCTTTTGTGTTTCTTACATTTGCGAACAATCGCACCAGCTGTTGTCACCTTCTCACCAAGCTGCTTGGTGATGGTCTTGTAGCCTATTCCAGCCTTGTGTAGGTCTACAATCTTGTCCCTGACATCCTTGGAGAGCTCTTTGTTCTTGGCCATGGTGGAGAGTTTGGAATCTGATTGATTGCTTCTGTGGACAGGTGTCTTTTATACAGGTAAAAAACTGAGATTAGGAGCACTCCCTTTAAGAGTGTGCTCATAATCTCAGCTCGTTACCTGTATAAAAGACACCTGAGAGCCAGAAATCCTTCTGATTGAGAGGGGGTCAAATACTTATTTCCCTCATTAAAATGCAAATCAATTTATAACATTTTTGACATGTGTTTTTCTGGATTTTTTTGTTGTTATTCTGTCTCTCACTGTTCAAATAAACCTACCATTAAAATTATAGACTGATCATTTCTTTCTTTTTTCCCCCTCACTGTAACAAGGGTCTGTAGTGAGGCCTCTAGCACTGAGATGCAGTGCCTTGGACTGCTGCACCATTCGGGAGATGTTCAATCAGGTTGAAGTCCAGGCTCTGGCTGGGCCACTCAACAACATTCAGAGACTTATCTCGAAACCACTCCTATGTTGTCTTGGCTGTGTGCTTAGGGTCGTTGTCCTGTTCAAAGGTGAACCAGTCACCCCAGTCTGAGGTCCTGACTGCTCTGGAGCAGGTTTTCATCAATGATCTCTCTGTACTTTGCTCCTTTCATCTTTCCCTCAATCCTGACTAGAATCCCGGTCCCTGCCGCTGAAAAACATCCCCACAGCATGATGCTACTACCACCATGCTTCACCGTAGGGATGATGCCAGGTTTTCTCCAGACATGATGCTTGGCATTCAGGCCAAAGAGTTCAATCTTGGTTTCATCAGACCAGAAAATCTAGTTTCTCATGGTCTGAGAGTATTTAGGTGCCTTTTGGCAAGCTTCAAGCAGGCAGTCATGTGCCTTTTACTGATGAGTGGTTTCTGTCTGGCCACTCTACCATAAAGGCCTGATTTGGTGGAGAGCTGCAGAGATGGTTATCCTTCTGGAAGGTTCTCCCATCTCCACAGAGGAACTCTGTCAAAGTGACCATCAGGTTCTTGGTCACCTCCTTGACCAAGGCCCTTCTCCCCTGATTGCCAAGTTTGGCCAGCTCTAGGAAGAGTCTTGGTGGTTCCTAACTTCATCCATTTAAGAATGATGGAGGCCACTGTGTTCTTGGGGACCTATGCTGCAGACATTTTCCCCTGATCTGTGCCTCGACACAATCCTGTCTCAGGGATCTACGGACAATTCCTTTGACCTCATGGCTTTGTTTTTGCTGTGACATTTACATTTCAGTCATTTATCCAGAGCGACTTACAGTAGTGAATGCATACATTTTGTTTTTCTTTTTTCGTACTGGTCCCCCGTGGGAATCAAACCCACAACCCTGGCGTTGCAAACACCATGCTCTACCAACTGAGCCACACAGGACCATGCACTGTCAACTGTGGAACCTTTTTATAGACAGTTGTGTGCCTTTCCAAATCATGTCCAATTAATTTAATTTACCACAGGTGGACTCCAATCAAGTTGTAGAAACATCTCAAGGATGATCAGTGGAAACAGGATGCATCTGAGCTCAATTTCGAGTCTTATAACAAAGTGTTTGAATAATTGTAAATAAGGTATTTCTGTTTTGTTTTTTTGCTAAAATTGCAAACATTCCTAAACCTGTTTTCGCTTTGTCATTATGTGGTATTGTGTGCAGATTGCAGAATCTTTTTTTATTAATACATTTTAGAAAAAGGCTGTATCATAACAAAATTTGGAAAAAGTCAAGGGGTCTGAATACTTTCCGAAGGCACTGTAGAGTTGAAATGTATTCCCATTTTTAGTTTTCATCCCAACATTACAATTTATATACATCAAGAAGACCGAAAATATAAAAACCCTTTGACATGGAAAAATTTAAATAATGTTTATTTATTATGAACAATTTTAATAACGTTCCACCCATAAGGCCACTAGGTAATTTGACTGCAGGAAATGCAGGACAGATAATGCATGTAGTTGCATGACATATTACAGAGATACTTTACATTACAGTATCCAGTCATTTGTGGTTACAGTATCCAGATTCTTATGGCTTTTGGGAATCAAATCCACAACCCTGGCGTTGCAAGCACAATGCTCTACTAACTGATCCCCACCGGACCCCTTATATACAGTTGAATTCGGAAGTTTACATACACTTAGGCTGGAGTCATTAAAACTTGTTTTTCAACCACTACACAAATTTCTTGTTAATTAACTATAGTTTTGGCAAGTTGGTTAGGACATCTTCTTTTCGCATGACACAAGTAATTTTTCCAACAATTGTTTACAAACATATTATTTCACTTAATTCACTGTATCACAATTCCAGTGGGTCAGAAGTTTACATACACTAAGTTGACTGTGCCTTTAAACAGCTTGGAAAATTCCAGAAAATGATGTCATGGCTTTAGAAGCTTCTGATAGCCTAATTGACATAATTTGAGTCAATTGGAGGTGTACCTGTGGATGTATTTCAAGGCCTACCTTCAAACTCAGCGCCTCTTTGCTTGACATCATGGGAAAATCAAAAGAAATCAGCCAAGACCTCAGAAAGAAATTGTAGACCTCCACAAGTCTGATTCATCCTTGGGAGCAATTTCCAAATGCCTGAAGGTACCACGTTCATCTGTACAAACAATAGTGCCCAAGTATAAACACCATGGGACCACGCAGCCATCATACCGCTCAGGAAGGAGACACGTTCTGTCTCCTATAGATGAACGTAGTTTGGTGCGAAACGTCCAAATCAATCCCAGAATGACAGTAAAGGACCTTGTGAAGATGCTGGAGGAAACAGGTACAAAAGTATCTATATCCACAGTGAAACAAGTCTTATATCGACATAACCTGAAAGGCCGCTCAGCAAGGAAGAAGCCACTGCTCCAAAACCGCCATAAAAAAGACAGACTACGGTTTGCAACTGCACATGGGGAGAAAGATTGTACTTTTTGGGGAAATGTCCTCTGGTCTGAAGAAACAAAAATAGAACTGTTTGGCCATAATGACCATCGTTATGTTTGGAGGAAGAAGGAAGAGGCTTGCAAGCCAAAGAACACCATCCCATCCGTGAAGCATGGGGGGGGGCAGCATCATGTTGTGGGGGTGCTTTGCTGCAGGAGGGACTGGTGCACTTTACAAAATAGATGGCATCGTGAGGATGGAAAATTATGTGGATATATTGAAGCAATATCGCAAGACATCAGTTAGGAAGTTAAAGCTTGGCCGCAAATGGGTCTTCCAAATGGACAATGACCCCAAGCATGCTTCCAAAGTTGTGGCAAAATGGCTTAAGGACAACAATGTCAAGGCATTGGAGTGGCCATCACAAGGCCCTGACCTCAATCCCATAGAAAACTTGTGGGCAGAACTGAAAAAGTGTGTGCGAGCAAGGAGGCCTACAAACCTGACTCAGTTACACCAGCTTTGTCATGAGGAATGGGACAAAATTCACCCAACTTATTGTGGGAAGCTTGTGGAAGGCTACCCGAAACGTTTAACCCATGTTAAACAATTTAAAGACCATGCTACCAAATACTAATTGAGTGCATGTAAACTTCTGACCCACTGGGAATGTGATGAAAGAAATAAAAGCTGAAATGAATCATTCTCTCTGCTATTATTTTGACATTTCACATTCTTAAAATAAAGTGGTTGTCACGTCGTGACCATAGTAAGATGTTATTTTCTATGGTAGAGTAGGTCAGGGCGTGACAGGGGGTGTTTGTCTGTTTTTGTATTTCTATGTTCAGTTTCTAGTTTTGTATTTCTATGTTGGTGTTTGGGTTGATCTCCAATTGGAGGCAGCTGATCCTCATTACCTCTAATTGGAGATCATATTTATGTTGATGTTTGTCCCACCTGTGTTTGTGGGTGATTATATTTTGAGTAGTGTGTTTTCTCTCTGCGTCACGGTTTGTTTTTGTGTTTGAAGTATTTAGTGTATTGCATTTCAGTTTCACGTTAAATAAAATATGTGGAACTACGAATACGCTGCATTTTGGTCCGATCCTTTTGACAGCCGTGACAGTGGTGATCCTAACTGACCTAAGACAGGGAATTTTTACTTGGATTAAATGTCAGGAATTGTGGAAAACTGAGTTGAAATGTATTTGGCTAAGGTGTATGTAAACTTCTGACTTCAACTATATAAAACCTGTAACTTCCAGCTTTTCTATACCTACAGACCTCCATCACTACCTTGTTGCCTTCTTTTGTACGAACACAACCTTCACACCCTCTTCACCTACATAACCCAGCCTACTCCATTCCGACTGACACTGAAGCTCCCATGCTTCTTAACTCAAGTGAACTGCACCAGTGGCTCTCCAAATGATCCCCCTATAAGATACAACAATAAACATTATTTGTTGTGCCTTTTTTTTCTCCGTAGGCCTGTTCTGTCTGCCTATGCTTCTGGGGGCTACATTACTGCCCCTAGCAGACGTCCTATCGTCTGTTTCATCTGCAGGTGTAGCTATCTCCTCTTCATTTTGTGTTCTATCCAACCAAGTCTAAATGCCATTCACAAAAACATTGTGAAGAGAGAGTGATGGGGGTTACTTTCATCTTCACAGTATAGAGTGACCAAACTAAACAATACCAAGTGCATACTAGTTATGGTAAAAATACATCTAATATTCTCAGGAATACAGATGTCAGTTTGCACTTTGTGGTAAAAAGCTTTTGAAAATAGCCCCCTGTGATTCCTCAGTGGATCTCCTCTCCTGACCCCCCCCCCCCCCAGAAAATAAGTTGTCACATCCATAAAATGTCTGTTACTGTATGTACCCACCATTAGCATCACAACATTTTGTTGAGATTGATAGGCTTCATAGTAAAGCCTTTTGTTTGATATTTGATATACTCCAGTTCAGTAATATTAATTGAAAGTATGGATCATAGCTGCTAGCACAATCTGGTCCTGTTGTCAAGGCAGATATCCTTAGGACTATTCTATTAATTTGATCAATACATCTATGTGATTTCCTACGACTTAAGCAACAGTTTTTGAGGAAGATAGATGTTTGATGTATTCTATTTCCCCCCAGGAATATGGATAATGGAGAGTTAAAGCTTGATATCTTCTTCAGTTGAGCTCTAGTTTTATATATTTAGATTTTGTAAAATAACGCAGTAACTGCACTACCAGGACTATGAGCTTTGCTGGATTCAGTCTATAGTGATTGTCTATTATTTTTTATTTTGTTGTTAGAAATCATTACTAGCATTTTCACCTTTATTTACATCTATGCAATCTTTTTTTCCCAGTGAGACATCTGTTTTACCAGGACATATTTGAATGTGCTGTGATTCCTTCTCACACCTGTCATGTTGCAATGCTAATGTGTATGTGTTGATATGAGTAGCTGTAGGTTCATTATGAGCATTGTTGTCCCTGTTGAAGTGATTGTGACAGGGTTGTCCTGTGTTCCCTACAGGGTCCCCCCCCCCCCCCCCCCCCCCCCCCCACTGTATTAGATCCACTGTGACATTGTAGAGGAATAATATAATCCCAATGGTAGGGGACAGTAATGTGTTAGTTTGATGTGTGCCCTGTACACCCTCTCTCCTTCTAAACTGTTATATACTGTACTGTGTTCTATACTGTGTATATATACTGTACCTCTTGCATCCAGACAGCGTGTCTTTTTTGCCCGTTTCTAATCACCTTCCACATTTTATACTTGGGGGTCATTCATTGTGTGATTTGCTTCTAGTGATGTCAATGTTAATTTCCCTAATTGCTTGTAATGATGTGAATAAAAAGGTCTCTATCTACCCATACTTATCCTTGCATTTTTTCTATATCACCCTTTTTTAGTGCCTGAATACTAATCATTATACATCTATTGTACCCTGTGAATTTACCCTTTATTCATTTGAGAGAACTCCATCCAGCCTGACTGATTACTAACTGTTTCTTCTTCTCTCCTGTCTGTTTCAAGATTACCACTTCAGAAACAGGGAGGCTATGCAGGAGGATATTGACACGGGAGAATTCATTGAAACTGATGAATTTTCTGGCAACCTGTATGGAACAAGGTAGAGTACATTTTCTGAACTTTTGGTTTGCACCAAAATGTCTTACAGTATTTTTTTGTTTACCTTTTATTACACTAGGCAAGTTAGTTAAGAACAAATTCTTATTTACAATGACAGCCTAGGAACAGTGGTTTAACTGCCTTGTTCAGTGGCAGAACGACATATTTATTTTACCTTGTCAGCTCGGGGATTCAATCTCACAACCTTTCAGTTACGGGACCAACGCTCTAACCACTCGGCTACCTGCCGCCCCTATGTATGAATCCGTGATAATCAGTGGTATAATTTTCTAGTTTGCTTGGTGGAATTGTGGATGCAATTAAACATAGCTATGTTTGTTTTCTCCACAGTAAGTGTGCTGTACAGGATGTGAGGGCCAAGGGCCTCATTTGTATTTTGGATGTGGATATTGCGGGAGTGAGACACATCAAGGAATCTGACCTGGACCCCATCTATGTTTCAATTCAGCCCCCCTCCATTGAGGTCCTGGTAAGAGTCCACAACCATACATTGCACAGCGTTCTTCTACTGCAAGGTTCCGCAACAGGTGACAAGTTCGGCCCGCAAGCAATATTATTTGGCCCCCCAAAGTTTAAGTAAAAAAATAGAAGAAATCTGTTGTTGTACAAAGGAGACTGTAAAATCACCAGAAATTCAGCTAATGATTTTAATTTATAAAATCTGTTGCCAACTATCCCCATGGATAAATTGAAAGACATATGTGATTGTGTCTCAATGTAATCAAGGTATTAAATTATGTTATTGTGAAATACATAATACATTTGAGATTATTTGTGGCCCATTTGTAGTGTACAAATTATTAGGGGTTCACAGCATAGATTGGCCACTTTTTTGCTAATTTGGCAGACAGAAACTAGAGTAACTTAGTCAAAAAGAATGGAACCAATTGGCTTCTAGGTATTGCTGTTGTAAGAAGTCTTACTTAAATCCTGATATCCGCCTCCCCTTTTTACCTGAAACTGTGTATGTAGGTGTCTTTCCTCATGTTGAACAAATTTGCCTCAAGGACCCATGAACACCAGTCTCAACGTCAACAGTGAAGAGGCGACTCCGGGATGCTGGCCAGCGTCTGTGTTCTTTTTCCCATCTTAATCTTTTCCTTTTATTGGCCAGTCTGAGATATGGCTTTTTCTTCGGAACTCTGCCTAGAACGCCAGCATCCCGGAGTCGCCTCTTCACTGTTGACGTTGAGACTGGTGTTTTGCGGGTACTATTTAATGAAGCTGCCAGTTGAGGACTTGTGAGGCATCTGTTTCTCAAACTAGACACTCTAATCTATTTTTCCTCTTGCTCAGTTGTGCACCTGGACCTCCCACTCCTCTTTCTATTCTGGTTAGGGCCAGTTTGCGCTGTTCTGAGAAGGGAGTAGAACACAGCGTTGTACGAGATCTTCAGTTTCTTGGCAATTTCTCGCATGGAATAGCCTTAATTTCTCAGAACAAGAATAGACTGATGAGTTTCAGAAGATAGTACTTTGTTTCTGGCCATTTTGAGCCTGTAATTCGAACCCACAAATGCTGATACTCCAGATACTTAACTAGTCTAAAAAAGGCCAGTTTTACTGCTTCTTTGATAAGCACAACAGTTTTCAGCTGTGCTAACATAATTGCAAAAGGGTTTTCTAATTATCAATTAGCCTTTTAAAATGATAAGCTTGGATTAGCTAACACAACGTGCCATTGGAACACAGGAGTGATGGTTGCTGATAACGGGCCTCTGTACGCTTATGGAAATATTCCATAAAAATCTGCCGTTTCCAGCTACAATAGTCATTTACAACATTAACAATGTCTACACTGTATTTCTGAACGGTAGTGTATATTAATAATTATGTTCCGGATAAAAAGAAAAAAAGCAGCCTGCGGCTGAATCTAGTTGCCTACCATTCTTCTACTATGCAGTTTAACTTTTTGCATGCTTGCTAGACCTGAGATGGCCACATGGAAAGTTTGTTCTTGAAATGTATAAACTGAAAATGCTTGTGGAACATTAATGTGTACAGGAAGAGCGTCTGAGGGGTAGAGCGACGGAGACGGAGGAAAAAATCCAGAGCCGCCTGGAGGCAGCACGGATTGACATGGAGGAGTGTAGGTTCACCATACTGTCCTATGTAAACATGGAGGAGTGTAGGTTCACCATACTGTCCTATGTAAACATGGAGGAGTGTAGGTTCACCATACTGTCCTATGTAAACATGGAGGAGTGTAGGTCCACCATACTGTCCTATGTAAACATGGAGGAGTGTAGGTCCACCATACTGTCCTATGTAAACATGGAGGAGTGTAGGTTCACCATACTGTCCTATGTAAACATGGAGGAGTGTAGGTTCACCATACTGTCCTATGTAAACATGGAGGAGTGTAGGTCCACCATACTGTCCTATGTAAACATGGAGGAGTGTAGGTTCACCATACTGTCCTATGTAAACATGGAGGAGTGTAGGTTCACCATACTGTCCTATGTAAACATGGAGGAGTGTAGGTTCACCATACTGTCCTATGTAAACATGGAAGAGTGTAGGTTCACCATACTGTCCTATGTAAACATGGAGGAGTGTAGGTTCACCATACTGTCCTATGTAAACATGGAGGAGTGTAGGTCCACCATACTGTCCTATGTAAACATGGAGGAGTGTAGGTTCACCATACTGTCCTATGTAAACATGGAGGAGTGTAGGTCCACCATACTGTCCTATGTAAACATGGAGGAGTGTAGGTCCACCATACTGTCCTATGTAAACATGGAGTGTAGGTCCACCATACTGTCCTATGTAAACATGGAGGAGTGTAGGTCCACCATACTGTCCTATGTAAACATGGAGTGTAGGTCCACCATACTGTCCTATGTAAACATGGAGTGTAGGTTCACCATACTGTCCTATGTAAACATGGAGGAGTGTAGGTCCACCATACTGTCCTATGTAAACATGGAGGAGTGTAGGTCCACCATACTGTCCTATGTAAACATGGAGGAGTGTAGGTCCACCATACTGTCCTATGTAAACATGGAGGAGTGTAGGTCCACCATACTGTCCTATGTAAACATAGAGGAGTGTAGGTCCACCATACTGTCCTATGTAAACATGGAGGAGTGTAGGTCCACCATACTGTCCTATGTAAACATGGAGGAGTGTAGGTCCACCATACTGTCCTATGTAAACATGGAGGAGTGTAGGTCCACCATACTGTCCTATGTAAACATGGAGTGTAGGTCCACCATACTGTCCTATGTAAACATGGAGGAGTGTAGGTCCACCATACTGTCCTATGTAAACATGGAGGAGTGTAGGTCCACCATACTGTCCTATGTAAACATGGAGGAGTGTAGGTCCACCATACTGTCCTATGTAAACATGGAGGAGTGTAGGTCCACCATACTGTCCTATGTAAACATGGAGGAGTGTAGGTCCACCATACTGTCGTACGTAAACATGGAGGAGTGTAGGTCCACAATACTCTCCTACGTAAACTGGTTTTAAAACTACAAATGTTTGAGGGATGTGAATTGAACTAAGGACAGTCCATTACATGCCGTTGACAATGAGTTTTCATTTTTGTTTCTTCACTCTTCTGTTATAGGCAACGAGCCTGGATTGTTTGACATTGTCATTGTCAACGATGACTTGGATGAGTCCTATGAGAAGTTGCAAAGTGTTCTTAAGGAGGTGAGTCTGAAAAGAAGATGGCTGTATAAAGACAAGATATAGGAGGTATTGACTAGATACAGGAGATATTGACTAGATACAGGAGGTGTGGATGACTAGATACATGCATTCCATGTTGGAGAAGAGTTTGTATGTATGTTCTATAACTATATATATATTTATATTAACATGTCTTTCTCAATGGGACATGTCGGATAGCCGTTCAAGGCAAAACCTGCGATTTAAAATGTCATTTTAAGAGTTTATTGGTTATTACACAATTTGAAAAAGGACTATAATAACAGATCCCCTCGCTGAAAGTTATTTCTCATGTTTAATTACTCATGATCTATTTTATGTTATTACAAGTCCTTGTTCCAGTATGTAACTAATATATTTTGTAATTTCACCTTTGTATTACCATGTTAAGAGCTCCAACCCAAATGTTGAGCATGTTCTACTCCCCTCCTCAACAGGAAATAATGAAAGTTCAGCAGGGCATCAAGTCGTAAGGAGCTACAGTACAGTGTCCCAGTCTTCCTCTTGCCTGGTACCTTACAGGAGATACATAAACCAACATTTGACACCAGCTAATTTCGATTTAGCCACCAAAGGAAACGTTCTGAGGGTTGCCATATGATGACTGTGGGGATTTCCACAGAAACGCATACTACCGTATGCACCTAAGACTCAAGAAGATGGTCTAAAACTCTTAGCTTGTTTTCCACATTCATTCAGTCTGTCATTTATGAGGAATTTTGAGTAAGGCAAAGGGACATTTGAAAGGTACGTGTAGAGTATACAGTCGATACAGTTAAAAGTTAACGTCTACTTCATACCTTACTGCCAACTGGGTTTCAGCCATGTAGACGAATAGAAACCACTGCCAAAGCCAATAGACCTTCGTTAATTCAGAGTTTTGTGGTTATAATCTAAAGGTTTGACAATATACTTAACATGCCCCTGACTTGACATTTGTGATGAATGCCCTTGACATGTGCGATGGCCATCCCGCATACAGTATGATGGACAAACAACCCGAGAAGTAGTAAAACAAAAGTTGTGCATAAAACGGTGTCTTAGCTGTGAAATGTCATATTAGCGGACTAGCTTTGAGGTAAACACTGCTATGTCTTCATCTTAATCTAATTATATTCTTATTGGTCAAATAGTAAAACACCATTCTGTGTTCTGTAGTCTCATTTTTCTCCCTTGGTTTTAAGCAATGATAGTGTAGTCTGAATGATGTTACACTAAATGTAAGGATGTGTATGGTGGGGTGTTATACTAATTGAACCGTATTTGTGGATGAATATGTAAGGACCAAAGCACTAAACACACAGCTTTCATAGGTCAAACGTCAGACCTGTGGTTGTCAATTTAACTCGCAGGTCAATTACTGTAGCCATCCATCTGCAGAAAATAAAACGTGTGTGTCTTGTAGTGTATGCTTTTGTATGCAATGGAGATAGACAAATAAAAAGTACTTACCACTCATACTGTTTAATTTGTCTTTCAGTGCATACATCACCGGTCACAAGGTACAGGAATACTCAATGAAATCAAACGATCATCAAAAATCAATGAAATCAAACGATCATCAAAAATTCTTAATTTACTCATGATCTTATTCTCCATTTCTACAATATAACAAGACAATTGAAAACATGTAAAACATTGCCTTAGTGTAAATATTTCACTCCTAAATATCTATACAGTGTATACTTAAAAACCTGTCTATATGTATCTCCCGATAGGGATTTCAACATTCCTCTCTTTGTGAGACAAAGCTTTATGCTGGTAGGGGCCCTTGCTATGCTTTGGGCACATGAACCCTCTGATCTGTCGCTTTGGCTAATAAATCACAATCTACAAATCTAGCTCATGAAATATTAACTTTTGTAATGTCCAATGCCGCAAACTCAAAGGAACAATGTTTTCAAGTTTTCAAACTCGTGCAACTGTATTTGCATAAAGCATCTAACTAAACATTTCCCTGATATCATGACACTGTAATTCAACCAAAGCCAAACTCATTCAGACAAACACTTAACAAAACTTTAGACACCCATTAATACATACATTTGACCAGTCTCCATTTTAGGTCAACATTTGTAAGACATCACATAATTGTGACCAGGATCTGGGCTATGAAGAGACATCATCCAAGTCCAGTTTATGTTGTATTTCATAACAGTCTACTGGAAGAGCAGATCAATGGAAGAACGGGCCTTGCAGCTTGGTGCGGACCTGGTCTCGTTTCACCTCTCTCTCCTTGAGGAAGGCCTGCAGCTTGTCGGTGGAGAAACACAAGATGGAGTCTCTGTGTTTGGAGGGGGCCCGCTCACCCCGTACCCATGGGATCTGGAGGCACTCAGCCGCTGAGGGTCTGGCCCTGAGGAAACACATCGGAAAAATTCCGAAATGGTTGGTTCTGGTTGTTGTAACGTTAACACTACCAATCAATTACCCCCTCAATGAAACAACTTTGGGTGTACCTTGACTATCTCAAATAATAAGTATAGAGCCTGGTTGGCTAAGATGTGGCCAATGGACTCACCAGGCCTTGTTGCTCAGTGTGTTCTTCATGAAGGTGATTGCTGCCTCTGACAGGCCAGGGTAGCATCGGCCAAACTGGATCTTCCCCTTCCGGATGTTTCTGTCCCTCTCCCAGTTGAGGTCTGAATGAAACGGGCTATCTGCACTCAACCTAGATAGTTAGAGGATACATGGACACATCAGAGGACAAAAAGAGGAATAAATGGCAGTATTACTCTACACTGAGTATACAAAACATTAGGAACACCTTCCTAATATTGACACAAACCAGTGCTCCTGGCACCTACTATCATACCCTCTTCACCATCTGAATGGCACACATACAGTACCTTGTAAAAATCTACCTCCCCCTTGGTGTTTTTCCTATTTTGTTGAATTACAACCTGTAATTTAAATATATTTTTATTTGGATTTCATGTAATGGACATACACAAAATAGTCCAAATTGGTGAAGTGAAATGTTTAATGAAAAATAAAAAAATGGTGTGTGCATATGTATTCACCCCCTTTACTATGAAGCCCCTAAATAATATCTGGTGAAACCATTTACCTTCAGAAGTCACATAATTAGTTAAACAAAGTCCACCTGTGTGCAATCTAAGTGTCACATGATCTCAGTATATATACACCTGTTCTGAAAAGGCCCCAGAGTCAGCAACACCAGTAAGCAAGCGGCACCACCAAGCAAGCGGCACCATGAAGACCAAGGAGCTCTCCAAACTGGTCAGGGACAAAGTTGTGGAGAAGTACAGATCAGGGTTGGGTTATAAAAAAATATCCTATACTTCGGAACATCCCACGGAGCACCATTAAATCAATTATATATATTTTTTAAGAATATGGCACCACAACAAACCTGCCAAGAGAGGGCCGCCCACCAAAACTTACGGACCAGGCAAGGAGGGTATTAATCAGAGGCAACAAAGAGACCAAAGATAACCCTGAAGGAGCTGCAAAGCTCCACAGCGGAGATTGGAGTATCTGTCCATAGAACCACTTTAAGCCGGGCTTTACGGAAGACTGGCCAGAAAAAAGCCATTGCTTAAAGAAAATAAGCAAACACGTTTGGTGTTCACCAAAAGGCATGCGGGAGACTCCCCAAACATATGGAAGAAGGTACTCTGGTCAGATGAGACTAAAATTTAGCTTTTTGGCCAAAGGAAAACGCTATGTCTGGCGCAAACCCAGCGCAAACCGAACACATCTCATCACCCAGAGAACACCATCCCCACAGTGAAGCATGGTGGTGGCAGCATCATGCTGTGGGGATGTTTGTCATCGTCAGGGACTGGGAAACTGGTCAGAATTTAAGGAATGATGGATGGTGCTAAATAAAGTGAAATTCTTGAGGGAAACCTGTTTCAGACTTCCAGAGATTTGAGACTGGGATGAAGGTTCACCTTCCAGCAGGACAATGACCCTAAGCATACTGCTAAAGCAACATTCGAGTGGTTTAAGGGGAAACATTTACATGTATTGGAATGGCCTAGTCAAAGCCCAGACCTCATTCCAATTGAGAATCTGTGGTATGACTTAAAGATTGCTGTATACCAGCAGAACCCATCCAACTTGAAGGAGCTGGAGCAGTTTTGCCTTGAAGAATGGGCAAAAATCCCAGTGGCTAGATGTGCCAAGCTTATAGAGACATATCCCAAGAGACTTGCAGCTGTAATTGCTGCAAAAGGTGGCTCTACAAAGTATTAACTTTGGGGGGGGTGAATAGTTATGCACGCTCAAGTTTTGTATTTTTGTGTTATTTCTTGTTTGTTTCACAATAAAAAATATTTTGCATCTTCAAAGCGGTAGGCATGTTGTGTCAATCAAATGATACAAACCCCCCAAAATCTATTTTTATTCCAGGTTGTAAGGCAACAAAATAGGAAAAATGCCAAGGGGGGTGAATACTTTTGCAAGCCACTATACACAATACATGTTTCAATTATCTAAAGGCTTAAAAATCCTTATTTAGTTAACCTGTCTCTTCCCATGTATCTACGCTGATTGAAGTGGATTTAACAAGTGACATCAATAACAGATCATAGCTTTCACCTGGATTCACTTTGTCGGTCTATGTCATGTAAATCGCAGGTGTTTTTAATGTTTTGTATACTCAATGTTTTGTATATAGGATCAAACTGATGCATCCTGGGCAATCAGGGCTCTAAATGTTCAGAGAAGTGTAATTATTGCAAAATAAATTAATCCTCATGTGTCTTTCTATACTTACATTATAAAAGCTAACACCCCAATAGCCCAGATGTCGGTCTCAGGTCCGACTCCTTGTCCGTCAAGGATTTCCGGAGCTTTAGGAAGGACAATGTAAACTGACAAAACATGAGAGAGAGAACATTCTTCATAAGAGTTTTACTTTACAATGTTTCCATCAGTACGTGCCAGTGAATATATATATTTTTCAACACGTCATCCTTTTCAGTCATCCTTCCCAGTCATCCTTCTGGGTAATCGTCCCAAGCTTGCTGTACCTTTCTCTTGTCCCTGAATATGCTCTATGTTGAGTGTCTGTCCGGGCGTGAAGGACTGAGCGGAGCCCAGGTCTACGATTTTCAGCGTATTGCAGTCTGTCACCAGCATGTTGTCTGACTTGAGGTCCAAGTGGACAACGCGGCGGCCGTGCAGGTAGTCCACAGCACTCAGGATCTGAGCCAGCAACTCTGCTACATGGAGCTCAGAATACAGGTCTCTGTGTGGGGGAGGGAGGGAGGGAGGGAGAAAAGAGGGAGGGAGAAAGGGAGGTGAAGCATAGTTCCTTTTTGTTTATATAAAACCCATCTTCTGCATGTGGTTTTCACTAAGTACCATTGATACTCTGTAAGATGCAAGTCCCCTTAGCCAGCTAACACTACAAACCAACACACACACCACCCCCAAACACTACTAAGTAATGTCAGAATGTAAAGCAGGCAGCGATCATATTCAATGGTGTGTCTGTCTGACCTCTCAGCCAGGTTGTAGAGCAGTTCTCTGCCGGCACACAGCTCTTGGATGAGCACCAGGTAGTACGGGGTTATGTACGCTGTGTGCAGCTGCACCAGGTTGGGGTGGTTGAGCCTCTTCAGCAGCTGGTACTCTCTGAGCACCAGCTGTCTCTTCTCTGGCCTGCAGGGGGTGATCTTGGCAGCAAACAGCTGCTGGCTCTGGCTGTCCTGACACTGGGTCACTACGCTGAAACGGCCCCTGATACGGACAGAATGGAGCAAAGTAATGGTGAGAGATAGGTCTACTTGCAGACGTGAAGTAAAGACAATATGTGTATGCTGTTGTGCAAGGGTTTAAATTTTAATTTAGATATGCTAAATTAGTACACATTCACGTCGCCCATAAAAAACTGCAACTTTCCTAACCCGGTATAGATATTCAGTACCTGTTGATCTCTGAGAGGAAGCTGTAGGTCTTGTGGCTAGGTTGACCTCCTGACCTACTGCCCTTTGAACCTGGGGACTCTGTCTGGATGAGGGGAATGTGGATCTCTGTAGATCAAAGGAGAAGTATTATGTCTGGCCACAGACTCAACAAGGGAGATGGAACACTAAAACAGAACATCAAAGACTTTCATCAATAAACACATACATTTATATAAGGAAATCAAAATCAATCATTTTTAAAATACTATATTTTGAATTTTCTTGCCTTCAGGATGGGTTGCCATAACAACAGGTGGAGAAGGGTCACTAAAAGGTCCTGCGCCTGTCTTGATGATGCAGCCAACCCTGAACACGTATCCTGCTCCTCTGGGTAAGTCCTTCACCACGTAGCAACTGTCTGTCACCTCCTCCGACAGGAGTTTCCACTCCACACCTGTAGCAGCACAGAGTATGGACATTTCAAATATTTAATGTGCAACATGTTTAGATCGTAATCATCAGTTGCCCACTTCAGTAGATAGTGTTAAACTTGTGAAGTTTAGCGTAGCTTCACGTCACCTGGACATATCAATTTTTGTAGAAAATGTATATATTCTGTACTATAGTAGTCTGTGTGATCTGTAAGCAGTGTTTTTTTTACCATCTGTGCTGTACTGAACACTGTAAACCACTGGGTCGCTGGACTGCACTAGTCTCCATACCAGCAAAAATCCACCTGCCTCCAACTGGTGCACATCAGGCCTGGTGGGGCGGATAGGCATTTCTGGAGAGAAAACAGAAATACACATTTAGAATTGCAGAGAGACAATCTCCTGCTGAATAGATTGTAAATTGAGTCTAGATATACTTGACCTTTGTTCTTTTTGAATGCAGGTATTTTAGGTATTTTGAATGAGAAGAACTTGGATTTCTTTTTTGGGCTCTCCAAGCCAGGGCTTGCCTCTTGCTCAGGCGGAACAGGAAATAAACCCTTTACAATCGACCCTGCATCACACCAAGAAACACAAAGGGTGAAGATTCAGATTCATCAGAACTAGCTGAAAAAAGGTTTCCACTACATGAGAGAGATCTAATTTGAAAAAGTGTACTGAACTAAAATTGTACGGTAGCTCACCTCCCTTCGTTAAGTCCTCCTTGCTGGACGATTTAGTGAACAGCTTGGTGAGGCTAGAGGCTGATGCCCTCATCTTTTTCCTTAGTGACATGGTGGGGGTTTTGGGCTCCAATTCCCCTAGTGTGGGTCCCTGCTCTGTGCCCTCCAATTGGGAGTAGGAATGCCCTGCCCAGGACTGCCTGCGGAACAGATTCATTAACCCAACTTTGGGTGACATCCTAGGAGACTTCCCCGTGGGCGGTTTGGCCTGGAGGGCCGGTGTGGACGCATGCCTCTGGAGTCGTGCCTTTGTGTCGCTGGCCCTTGGGGGCCTCTCTGGGGCCTTGATGGACAGACTGGGGTTGGGTTTCACCGGCAGGACCTTCCTCTCTACCTGACCCTTATTTCTGTCCGTTGGGTTCTGGTTGGGGTGTGTTGTCCTTCTCGGTGGGATCTGAAGTTGGCCTCTCCGACGCTGGGGCTCCTGCTCAGCATCCTCAACTTCAGATGCCTGGAGCAGGGAGCAGGGGGACGGGGTGATCAGGGGCTCCTCCTGGTCATCATACTCATCCCCTGCTCTCCCTCTATGTGTGGCTAAAGGGCTGCCGTGGGACATATCCTCACAGGAGCCCAGCCTGCTGGAGGCCTCAGAGCCATGCTCGAGGATGAAGGACTCAGCCAGGGAGCACTGCGAGCGAGCCAGGTTCTCCCCCTTCTCCTCCCCTGGTCTCCCGTGCTCTGGCCTAGGGCTTTTCTCTGGACCAGCATGGGGTAATTTTGCACCCAGTTTCTGAAGCCTGGCCGTAAGCTGAGCGGGAGCCACTGCCACTGAACCTCTTCTACCTTTGATCTGGGCAGGGGCAACGACTAAGCTCGTATCCTCCTCTTCGTCAGTGAAATCCTCCTTAAGACTCAAAGCACCTTCCTCTTCTCTGCGTTTGGTGGATCCTGGTGAGCGTCGGGAGTAGTCGTCCAACGACCTGCTCCTCCTGTGCGGGGGTGCATTGTGTGAGAGGCCGACCCCGCTGTCGAAGGAGCAAGACTTGAGCATGGACGACTGCAAAGACCCTCGCCTTTGCCCGTGATTGGTCTCTCCCTCGTCCTCCACGTACTCAATGAGCGGCTCGTTAAGGCGGCTAGAGAGGCTGCTGCGGTGCGGCTTGCGGCCCCTCTCCTGCTTTTTGGCCTGGAACTTGTCCCTGAGGGTCATGTGGCGGGCGGACATGGGCGAGAGCTGCGTGGAGCTGTCGTAGAAGGTGCTGTGGATCAGGCTGCTCCTGGCGATGCGCCCTCCTTCACTCCCAGACACAGAGCTTTCATCCCCCTCGGAGAAGTACAAGGATGGGCTGCTATCTCGGCTGACCCTCCTCTCCCTCTGGGGGGTTGGCTGCCTGGAGGCGTCCGAGGACCCTACGGACTGCCTGCTTATGCTCCTTTCTAGCACGATCCTCTGTCCTCCCATCTCCTCTTCCTCCATGATCCCCTCCTCTTCCTCTTCATCCAATTTAAGCTTGGCGAAGGGCTCAGGGATCCTGGCTCTCTCCATGAGGAGGTCGAAGTCTTCCTCCTCATCTTCCTCCTCCTCTGTGGTGGTGCAGTGGTGGAAGAAGTCCCAGGCGTCGGCCTCGTCATACTCCGAGGAGGAGCCGCTGCTCATTGAGGTGCTGCTGGGCTCGTGGGGGTCCCGCGGGGCTGTGACAGAGGTCTCCCGAGGAGGGGCATCGAGCAGCTCTGGGATGGGCCTCAGGGTGAGGACTGAGCCCAGGCAGGTCAGAGAACGCTGGGTTGCGAGGGGAGATAATGCAGGTGAAGAGAAGACAGCACATTCATACAAAGCTGTCAAGAGACAGTTAAGAAAACACTGGATATACTGCATAAAGAGAGATGAGACAAGAAAGACTGCACTGGACAGAGTTGAAAGTCTGCAGGTCTCATTACTGTACCTGCCATTTCCTCCTTGAGATAAAGACTTTCAGAGCCCTTGTGTTGATGTCATCAGTTTCATCCTCGCTCTGACAGTGTAATCAACATGACAGAATGTGTTAGGCAAGAATCATTGTTTTTCCTCCATTTATTTCATTCATCAACCCTGGCTGAGACATACCAGTAAACAAATTGTATAACTCTTACCTGGAACCATTCATGCCCCAGACACTCAAATGCAGTTGGTCGCTTTCTGAAGAGAGAACAAATAATTTAGAATTATATCCATATTATATATTTTTACGGTGGGGGGGGATCTTTATTCATTTCCATGGTTGTGTATCTTACTCTGGATCTGGCTGCAGGACCGTGCGGAGGAAGTCCTGGGCCTCTGTGCTCCTGTAGCTGAGGTCAGGTGTGTCCCAGTTCAGTGTCCCCTCCCCCACCCTCAGCAGAGTGGCCCGGTCCGTCTCCCCCATGAACGGACAGCGGCACATCAGACTGCCAGGACACAGCATGATTTCACCAACGCTCACTCGCATTACATGTATGATGACAATCTAATATATAATATCAAACCTCAAATCAGTACTTACCATAAATACGCCACAACACCAATGGACCTGACAAAGATAAGACATTTCTGTAGTGATAAATCATCACATTGTACCTTCACATGACAGGAATGTCACAAACAGTATTATATATGTACTGAAACAGAGAGTACATTTAGCTTACCAGATGTCACTTGCTGTAGTGACAGGGTCTTGATGTATGATCTCAGGTGCTACAAACTCTGGAGTGCCGAACTGGCTGTACTGGTGTCTGGAAGTGTCCATCTCTTGACAGAAGCCAAAGTCACAGATCTTGATCTCCTCTCTGGGTGGAAACACCATCAGGATATTGTCCGGCTGTGTGAATTACAGACGGTGGGCGAGAGAACATAGTTGTAGAATTAATAAAGCCTGTTCTAGGGAATTGATCATGTCATGACTAAGCTGTCCATTCAAGTGAATGACCACTCTGAATTGTTTCAATGCACACAAAACAAAATGTATGTATTAAGAATCAAATGAAATATACCAACTGCTTTATGAATATGGATGTAGGAAGAGCTTACTTTGATGTCCAGATGAAGAATGTTCATGCTGTGGATGTGACCAACTCCCTCCAGGATTTGCTGAACGTACATCTGCACCTGGTACCATGAAAGCATGGTTACGGACGGTTTATAGACATCATACGGGCAGGTTGTAAGCGTTCGGACAAAACAGGTCCAACAATGTTGTGTTTTACATAATTTAGCAGACGCTCTTATCCGGAGCAATTAGGGTTAAGTGCCTTGCTCAAGGGCAGATCGGCAGATTTTTCACCTAGTCGGCTCAGGGATTCAAACCCACGACTTTTCGGTTACCATCCAGCGCTCTTAACCGCTAGGCTACCTGCCGCCCTTCACAGAATAGAGATGTAATATTTTACCTCTCTCTCACTGACCGATCCCTTCAACAGCAGATGATCAAGAAGACTATAAGAAGAGCAGCTATAGACGGTATTAAGAAGAATATACAGTGTTATACATTGATCAAATTGAGCACATATTCTGTTTTTTTGTTGTTGTCATGTTCCATTTCCTACTCCAGGTTTTACGTTTTATTTATTCGCACCAAAGAAAAGAAGTGAAAGACAAAATAGTACAGATTTTTTTTTAAACTCACAAAAACAGTGTGCAGGGTAGGTTGTTCAAGCTCACAAGCTACAGTACAGTATGTTTTATTATGACTACATTTCCACTCTTAGGCCTTCATAAGAGGACTGTATGTGGAAGTGGCTAAAAGCGCCATGGTGAAGGATACGCTTCAGTGACCAGGACCAGGGTCCTGCGTGTAGAGAAGAAGTCCAGCAGACAGCACACCCTGGGGTGGGCCAACCGGGAGAGCAGATCTCTCTCCTGGAAGGCCCTGGTCCTCGTACTGCTCCTCAGGGGCAGGAACTTGGCGGCAAAGCCCTCACCAGTCCTCCTGTGGGTAACCCGCTTCACCACCCCATATGTGCCTCTACAGACACAGGGAGAAGACAAAGGACGGAAGCCATTTTAGATAATTGGGACACAGCTAAAGGGAGCGT
This sequence comes from Salmo trutta, assembly GCF_901001165.1. Lineage (NCBI taxonomy): Eukaryota > Metazoa > Chordata > Actinopteri > Salmoniformes > Salmonidae > Salmo > Salmo trutta. Next base: position 10,414,117 of record NC_042973.1, on the reverse strand, counting down.
AGTCTCCACAGTTGCAGATTGACTGCCGACTTGGGAAATAGGATACCCAAAAAAAGCCGGTATTTACCTCCCTATCTCCTCATGGACGTCATACACAGAGAGCAGCTTCCTCCTCTTCCCAAGCTCCACCTCCCTCTCCTGCGACTCCAGTGGACCTACAGAAAAGAGGACCATGGCCATGCAGTCACAGGTAGTCCAGCCAGAGAATATCACGTCTGTGGTGTTATGTTGGTTTCAGATAAGGATGCACACCTTCCAAGCATATTGTGGTAAAACTGTAGAAGGTTTGGCATCAGCTAGCTTGAATGAATGTAACAATAAGGACAGTGAACAGAAAGACATACCCCACTGGGCACAGACATAAATTCAACATCTATTCCACGTTGGTTCAACGTCATTTCATTGAAATGACGTGGAAACAACATTGATTCAACCAGTGTGTACTCAGTGGGATGGCTCTAGCAAAAAGTTGTGCACTACTGTAGAAGGGAAAAGGGAATAATTTAAGAAACTGCGTAGGTGTGTCCTGAGGCCTCACCCTCCTCCACTGTGAGCTGAGCCTGACAGGATGTGTGTCCGGAGTCGTTATAGGCCCAGCAGGTGTAGATGCCACCATCCTCGCTCTCCGGGTACAGCACAGTCAGAGAGCAGCGGGCACCATTCTGGACCACCTCCACATTCTCATTGGCCAACAGCTTGTCTCCATCCTCCAATCATATAAGAGTGACACAGTACTAAGGTACAGCTTCTAAGACAACATAGGGGGTCTCAGACTCCCGGCAGTAGAGGAGGATATGAAATATTACAAAGGCAACAGAATCCATATATACTGAACAAAAATATAAACGCAACATGTAAAGCAGGACTGTCCAACCCTGTTCCTGGAGAGCTACCATCCTGTAGGTTTTCAATCCAACCCTCATCTAGCGCACCTGATTCTAATAATTAGCTGCTTGAAAAGCTGAATCAGGTTGGTTACAACTGGAGTTGGAGTGAAAACCTACAGGAGGGTAGCTCTCCAGCAACAGGAGGGTAGCTCTCCAGCAACAGGGTTGGACAGCCGTGATGTAAAGTGTTGGTCCCATGTTTCATGAGCTGAAATAAAAGATACCCAGACATTATCCATTCGCACAAAAAGCATATTTCTCTCAAATTTTGTGCACAAATTTGTTTACAACCCTGTTAGTGAACATTTCTCCTTTGCCAAGATAATCCATCCACCTGACAGGTGTGGCATATCAAGAAGCTGATTAAACAGCATGATCATTACACAGATGCGCCTTGTGCTGGGGACAACAAAAGGCCACTCTAAAATGTAAAGTTCTGTCACACAACACAATGCCACAGATGTCCGAAATTTTGAGGGAGCGTGCATTTGGCATGCTGACTGCACGAATGTTCACCAGAGCTGTTGCCAGGGAATTGAATGTTAATTTCTCTACCATAAGCAGCCTCCAGCGTTGTTTTAGAGAAATTGGCAGTATGTCCAACCAGCCTCACAACCGCAGACCACGTGTAACGACACCAGCCCAGAACTTCCACATCCGGCTTCTTCAACTGCAGGATTGTCTGAGACCAGCCACCTGGACAGCTCATGAAACTGAGGAGTATTTATGTCTGTAATAAAGACCTTTTGTCTGGAAAAACTCATTCTGATTGGCTGGGCTTGGCTCCCCAGTGGGTGGGCCTGGCTCCAAAGTGGGTGGGCCTATGCCCTCCCAAGCCCAACCATGGCTGCGCCCCTGCCAAGTCATGTGAAATCCATAGATTAGTGCCTAATGAATTTATTTCAATTGACTGATTACCTTATATGAACTGTAAGTCAGTAAAATCGTTGAAATTGTTGCATGTTGGGTTTATATTTTTGTTCAGTATAGATTACTGCTTGATAAATGGGTGTGGTTAGTCCGGTGTCAGATATACTGAAATGATATGGCGCATGTCATATCATAATAAAGGTTAGTATGAAGTTATTTATACAGTGAATCAGTTGATGGGGGTCTTAGATTTAGAAGGCACATTGGTTTGAAGCTTCCCTACCTTGTACCACTGAATCTCGGGGGTTGGCCTTCCTGTGATGATGATGGTGAAGGTAGCTGATTGGCCAGACTCCACACACAGGTCCTCTGCCGGCACCTGAATGGAGGCAGGAGCTGAGGAAACAGGAAGTTAAGTAATTCCGTGAGATTATTCAAGTTTTAGGAACAGTGGCCACTTCAAAAACAACAAAAAATGAACTACAGTGTGAGTGTGCACAGTACAAGTACCTGTTGGCATTTCCTGTATGGTCTCAGGGACATAAAGTTCCTCCTCAACCTCGGGTCTCTCCTCAAGATCATTGGGGAACTGTGGCACCTCCACGCGGCCTCTGGTGGTGGGGTCCCTTTCCTCTGGGCCACCCTCAGCTCTGTAGAGAAAATAGTGTGATAAATATAGAGACGGTGCATATATTGGGATAGAGAGAGAGACAGTGCAGTAGTATGATAATGTACAGTATCACAGTTCTGGCAGGTAGACTCACGGCTTAGGATATCCAGGCTGGAAGAGCATTTTGACGATAGATGTGGGGCTGAAGTCTGTCTGCAGCCATTGCTTCACCATGGCAGTGGACCAGCCATCTGAGTCTGGAGGAAGCACAATAACATCACTCACAGACTGACAGATGCCCTTAGGTTCTCTTAGAGTCTTAGAATCCAAAATCATTACTTCATATTAGCTGGCCTTTAAGTTTAATATATTTTTTGAAGCCATGCCAACTTGTGACTGAGGCGAAGTGTGTCGAGGCATTAACAACTGTCTATTTAAAAATGTAGAATGTGAAAAATATGATAAAAGCAAATATTAGGAACATACAGTACCCTTACCTCCAGACTCACATAAGCATAATAACAAGTGCACGTCTTACCTCCAGACTTGACGGACACCCAATAGTTTGTAAATCAGCCCATGAACAGGAGGACATGGACAGATGGGGGGGAGGGGCATAAGGAGCGCCTAATGCCCAGCACATGACCATCTTGTATGGGTAGGAGTGGAGAGTTAGCTGGGCATGCGTTGGAGAGGAGAGAGGAAGACCCATCCACATGCACTGGGTCCATGATACTGGGAACATGATAAGACTTACATGATGAAGGCTCTGAGGTACTCCCTGCTCAGGGGAATACAGAGGAAGTGGGATGGAGAGCAGGGTTACAGAGAATGGATGGAGTCACATGATCAATTGGTGTCCAAAAGCCTAAAGGAAAACTACTTAGAGGTGAAATCATAGCTCATGAAGGAAAGCAATTTATACATACTGCAATGCCAGTGATCTATAATATTTATTTAAATAAATTGACTAACTGAATGTACTTGGTGACTTAAATGTGTTAAAGGTGTTTGATATGGATTACATGTAAGTAGGTCCTGATATGGACTCTGAGGGGTGGTTTCCCGGGCTCAGATTAAGCCTAGTCATGGACTAAAAAGCAAGATCAATGGAGAATCTTCATTGAAAATGCATTTCAGTCTTGGACTAGGCTTAATATGTCTTTGGTAAACACTCCTAGATGTAAATGAGCTATGGCCCCTTCTTTCTCCTGTTTGGAAAAGCTTTTTGGAAATCCACCAAGATCAGTCAAATGGGGGCAAATGACCCGGTCCGTTCCAATACTATTCATTTCTGAAAGATGGAAACATGATGAAAACACAAACCAAAACATCCAATACTAAATTGTATCAATGTCTTTCATGAATATGTACAACTACGAATGATATGAGATCTATGTTGATTGCTAATGTAGGTGACTGGAAGTGTATATGGTTTCGAGGGTGTTTGGAAGGACATGGGAGAGAAAGTGTAACCTAGGTAATGAGATAATCCAAATTGAAAATGAGGAATGGCAATGATGACTGACATGTGAAAACAGGTATAAAGTGAAGTGGGGTGAAACTAAGGAATAACCATGGCATGTGCTTTCCTAATCCCTCATCAGTTAACACTACATTTATATTGTCCACAGAATAAAACTGGGATAACACAATACTTATCCTTGTCTCTCATGAGAAATCAGTAAGAGTTGGACATATGGGGTCTTTATCCTATATTATAAACTAGGGTGGTTCTGGCCCTGAATGCTGATTGGCTGACAACCATGGTATATCAGACCGTATACCACGGGTATAACAAAACATTTATTTTTACTGCTCTAATTACATTGGTTACCAGTTTATAATAGCAATAAGGTACCTCGGGGTTTTAGCTATATGGCCAATATACCACGGCTATGTACAGTCCTTAGCAGTGGTATATTGGCCATATATCACACCTCCTTGGGCCTTATTGCTTAAATATATTACTGTCATCCTATTAACCATGTCTTATGGTGTAGACAGCCTTCTTCTCAAAACCTGCTTCGTTACTCCCAGGTGGACATTTACCTTGATTGGGTGAAACTCTCCTACCTTTGGTCAAGAGGACCTGTGGTTGGTCAGGCTCACTGTCAATCACTTGTGTGAAGGCGGCGCACAGCTCTGCTTTACACTTGGCACTGCCCAACTGGTTCCACAGCTGAAACATAACAAGATTTCACATTTTAAATTCACTTCTTTATAAGTGTTCAAAAGCTCCTAGGGTGCATTGCTATGAAGAAAAGCAACAGTATATTGTACCTTAATGTTATACCTACATGTTAGCAAGAAGCATTACATATGAAGTGCATAAAGCGGTTTCATACATGTTCTGTACGCATACCTCACACTCATACAGTCCCAGGTCTGTCTCTCCAGGGTTCATTATGGTGAGAGTGAGGATCCCACTGCGGGCGTCACTCTCTATGTGGTACTTCCTCTGGTCTGTCAGCTCTCTGGCATCCTTAAACCACCTGCCCCCAGAGCATGCCAGGGCACACAACCAAATAACAACATGTGGGTGGATCTCAATGGAAATCTTAACAAGTATGGTTAAAACTTTGAATGTTGGGAGCCCATGTTCTCATGACATAGTATGGGAATACTGAGTACAGATGTAGGATCTTCATTTGAGCCAGTTTGCTACAACAGGAAAATAATCCTGCACCAACAGGAAATGTGAATTATTACATGGATTATAATTCATGGACATTTTTGTAAGGGGAAATCAAGTCGGACATTTCAAAGTGGAAATTACAAACTTCAGAAGCCTTTTTAAACCTCAAATACATTTAAAGTTGTAAAATTGTCCTGCAACACGGTGATCAAATTAAGATCCTGCATCTGTAAACCCAGTGCAGTTTACTGTACCATACCTGACTCGGGGTAGAGGTGTGCTGTGCATAGAGCAGGTAAACTGGACATCCTCTCCCTCCAGCAAACATGCACTCTGCAGCCTAGTAATGAATCTGGGGGGTGCTGTGGGACAAGAAGTAATGAGTTAATTCACTCTATGCATTAAGTATTATCTTTGCACAATAGGACATGGGGTATACGTAACATGTTGGATAGCAAAATCATATGTGTACGATTTGTGTATTTCTGTGTATTTAAGCTCTAATCTTCATCAGCATGTAATTTGTGAGTGAGGTAGGCTGAATCATAGAATTCGGAATTAGAATACACTAATACATTTAATAATAAATAATACATATTCATTTAGTAGGATCTCTATGGACTGAGTGCTCTGTCAGTCCTGATTGTGGGTGCTGAGTTCAGCACCAAAGCGACTGCAAGTGACCGTCGCTGTCACGTCTACTCCTGCTCCTCCCCTCCCCTTCAGCGCACGTCATTGCAGGAATACTAACCACCAGTCCTGGGAATCATCGTTGCGCACACCTGGCACTCATCTTTACGCACACCTGTTAATCATTATGATTCACACCTGGACTCCATTACCTTTATCATTTCCTCCCCTTTATATGTCACTCTCCCATGTTCACTTACTTGTTGGTATTGTTCCTGTGTATCAGCGAACTGCCTTATGTTAGTGTCGTGTTCTTGTTGTTTTATTAAAATGGTTCACCTGCTTCCGACTTACCGCCCCATCATTACAGAATACCAACTCAAAATATGGAAGCAGCAGGACATCCGGACATCTCCCAGATGATCAATGAACAAGGTGACCTTCTTCGTCAACAACATGTTCAACTGGGGACGGCTATGGAAGATGTTCTTCAAGGTTTACAACGTCTCAATAGCGGAGGATATTCTAGGGCTAGTCTACCCAACGAGTCAGCACACCGGCCCATTCAGCAACCCGCTCTGGTCTGCGATGCCCGTCTATCCCTCCCAGAGAAATATGACGGGACTCCATCCAAATGCTGTGGCTTCCTCCTTCAGTGTTTCCTCTATTTCGCACACCAGATGGAAGCCCCCACCACCGAGAGGTCTAAGGTTGCCATAGTTATTTTTCTGCTGACTGGGCGGGCATTGGAATGGGCTATTGCCGTCTGGGAGAGAGGAGAGGAGGAGCTCGAGTCTTATGAAGGGTTCATGGCTCTGTTTTTCAATGTATTTTCGACCATCCCGCGGAGGGCAGAGAGGGAGGTGAGTGTCTGCTTCATCTCCAGCAGGGGAATCAGACGGCTGCTGAATATGCGCTTACCTTCCGGACAGTAGAAGCTTCCGGTAGATGGAATGAGCCGGCGCTCAGCACGTTATTTAGAAGAGGTCTACGCGAGGAGGTCCAGACGGAACTGGCCTGCCGGGATGACAACCTCACCCTGGATGCACTCATTGGGATGACGACCTCACCCTGGATGCACTCATTGGGATGACCCTCCATCTGGATAATCTCCTCCGGGAGCGCCGGCATCGTCATTGCTTCTCTCCCTCCTTCTGTGAGTGTTCGGGATCAGAGCCTGAACCCATGGAGTTAGGGGTCACACGCCTTTTTTGGAAGCACTCATTGGGATGACGACCTCACCCTGGAAGCACTCATTGGGATGACGACCTCACCCTGGAAGCACTCATTGGGATGATGACCTCACCCTGGAAGCACTCATTGGGATGACAACCTCACCCTGGAAGCACTCATTGGGATGACAACCTCACCCTGGATGCACTCATTGGGATGACGACCTCACCCTGGAAGCACTCATTGGGATGGCCCTCCATCTGGATAACCTTCTCCAGGAGCGTCGGCATCGTCATTGCTTCTCTCCCTCCTTCTGCGAGTGTTCGGGATCAGAGCCTGAACCCATGGAGTTAGGGGTCACACGCCTTTTTGCGGCAGAACGACGCAGACGGATACAGCTGGGGCTCTGTCTGTACTGTGGCCAGGGAGGGCAGAAGTGCCAGCGGTGTCTGTTACTTCAGAATCCGGGATCCACTAGAGCAGAGGGACGGTCATGTGATGTTACATCCCCTGGACCAGGAGTGAGTATTCCATCTACTGCTCTTCCTGTTAGACTCTTTTTAGTACCCATCACTCTGGCTGACATTCCCTCATGCCCTGTGTCTACAGCTTTAGTGAATTCCGGTGCCGCGGGGAACTTTATGGATCAGACACTTGCCTCCTCTCTCAATATTACTACCTACCTGCTCTCCTCTACTTTTCCGGTTCAAGGTCTTGACTGTCGGCCTCTAGGATCTGGAACCATCACACACATCACCCAACCACTCACCCTCATCGTGGAGTCCAATCAGCAGGAGAATATCACCTTCATCACCAGTGCACCAGTTCACAAGATCATCCTCGGCCTCCCTTCAACGCCATAACCCCACCATTTCATGGTCGAGGATGAGAATCAGACTGGTCACCTGAATGCCGGAGGACCTGCTTCCCATCCTCCCGAGTCGTAGCTCCTGTGGTCTGGGACATAGATGTGGAGATCTGCCAGGCTCTGGATATGGAGTCCGCACCCCTGAACTGTCCTCCCATGCGCATTTACGTTCCCACAGGGATTAAGGGATCGGTTGCTAACCTGGGCGCACACAGCGGTTGTCGCTGGACATCCGGGTATTTCTCACACCATCCACTCCATCGCTGAGAAATACTGGTGGCCCACCTTGGCGCAGGATGTCACTCGTTATGTCAACTCCTGTTCTGTGTGTGCCCAAACCAAGTCTCCTTGGAATGCTCCAGCAGGGAAGCTCCAACCGCTTCACGTGCCTCAGCGACCCTGGTCTCATCTATCCATTGACTTTGTAACCGATCTCCCCTCTGATGGTTTCACCACCATTCTGGTGGTAGTGGATAGATTTTCTAAGTCACGTCGGTTAGTTCCCCTTCTTGGTCTCCCCACTGCTCTCCAGGTCGCTGAGGCACTCTTCCAGCAGGTCTTCCGACATTATGGCCTTCCGGACGACATCGTCTCCGACCGTGGCTCTCAATTCATATCGCGAGTATGTAAGGCCTTCATGGAGAAGCTCGGTCACGGTCAGCCTCTCTTCCAGGTACCGGCCTCAGTCCAACAGGCAGGTGGAGAGGATGAACCAGGAGCTGGGAAGGTTCCTGAGGAGTCACTGTCTGGACCGGCAGGGTGAGTGGGCACGATTTCTTCCATGGGCAGAGTACGCCCAGAATTTGCTGCGTCACTCCTCCACTGGGTTGGCTCCCTTCCAGTGTGTTCTGGGTCAGCCGGCCCTGGCGCTGTGGACTCTGGGCCAGACTGAGGCTCCTGTGGTTGATGAGTGGTTCCAGTGCGCAGAAGTGTGGAGTGACGCTCACGTGAGACTCAAGCTCACCGTCCATTGTCAAAAAAAAACAGGCAGACTGCCAACGCAGTGAGACCTCTGTGTTCCACCCTGGGGATCGCATCTGGCTCTCTACCAGAAACCTCCCACTCCATCTGCCCTGCAAGAATGAGGCCCCGGTTTGTGGGGCCGTTCAAGGTTCTCCGGAGGGTCAACGAGGTGACGTATAGGTTACAACTGTCCAGTCACTACCGTATCTCACCCTCGTTTCATGTTTCCATTCTCAGGCCGGTGGTTCCTGGTCCCCTAGCTGATGCTGTCCCCTACGACACCCCACCACCCCCCCTGGATATAGATGGCAGTCCGGCGCATGCTGTCAGATCTCTGCTGGACTCCCGGAATCGTGGGGGGGGGGGGGGGGGGGTGGGATCGGATCCAGTATCTGGTGGAATGGAAGGGGTATAGCCCTGAGGAGCGGTGTTGGGTTCTGGTGGAGGACATTCTGGATCCTAAAGTCATAAATGATTTCCAACTTCACCGCCCGGATTGACCCACTCCTCGTCCCCAGGGTCGTTGTCCTGCAGCAGGAGCTGCACGTCAGAAGGGGTGGTACTGTCACGTCTGCTCCTCCCCTCCAGTGCCCGACATCACCGGAATACTAACCACCGATCCTGGGAATCATCATTGCGCACACCTGTTAATCATTATGACTCACACCTGGACTCATTACCTTCATCATTTCCTCCCCTTTATGTCACTCTCCCATGTTCACTCACCAGTTGGTATTGTTCTTGTGTATCGGCGTACTGCCTTATGTTAGTGTCGTGTTCTTGGTTTTGTTTAATGAAAACGTTGCACCTGCTTCCGACTTACCGCCCCATCATTACACTCACCGTCCACCACCATCTTGGCCAGTGTGCTAGCATGACCCACGGGGCTGGAGGCATAGCACACGTACTGTCCAGAGTCCTTGGGAGTGACCCCGTCCAGGATGAGACAGCAGGTTCCTGTCCGGTCTGCAGTGATGATGTGGTGAGGGCCGTCCTCTAGGACCAGGCCGTCTGGGGAAGTCATGTCAGAGACCGTACTGCTGTTTAAAAACGTCTTATGTCAAAAAATAGAAATGTTTTTTAAAAGGCTTACTATGCTGCTCACTCTTTTACCTTTGAACCAGCTGACCACTGGTTTGGGTGTTCCTGTGACTTTGCATGCCAATTTGATTGTCTCCCCAATCTTTGTTGTGCAGTCAGCCAGGAGAACTTTGAACTCTGGTGGACCTAAAGAAACAACCACAAGACTACTGTAATAATGGGAAGAGACCAGGCAACAGAGCTACTGCTCCCTAGAGCTAACATTGGATAAAGTTAATGCTGGACAGCGCTAACAGGGTACCGAACCGCTGATAGTCCTAGGCAGACTCAACAAATGACATTACCAAAAGACCTAGTCAGAGGAACTCACTAGAAGCAGTCAGGCTGGAGCGTTGCTGCAGCTCTCTCAGGTCTTTGAGCCAGGACAGCTTGAGCAGGGTGGAATGACCCTGCAGTGTGTACCTCCTCACTGAGCCGCGGTGCTCGTGCCACAGCTCCCAGGACTTCTCATCTCCCCCCACCATCTCCTTCACCTCCACGTCATTCAGCTGTGGAGGGGGAGACGCTCATATTACAAGGGAGGTACTCAATGTGCAATGAAGATGGTTCGGGAAACCTCTCTGAAGCTAAAATGAATAATAATCGATTTCTATAACTAAATATGAATACTTTTATAAAACAATGTAATCAGGTCTGAAAACGAACTGAAATTTAACTGAATTTCAAATTAAAATCAAAACTAAAATCAAACTAAAACCTTGCCACACTCATAAGATGAGTAGGCTTGCCTGAAGCCTGAACACTTATTTCCCCAAGCTAATGTGTTGGTTTAAGCTCAGAGGGATAACAAAGTCTTGTTGCTCTTAGGACACCTAGGTTCGAACCACATTATGTTTGCTGCAAGGGTTTGGACTATACATTTACATTGACTAAGACAAAGGATGAGGGCCAGGTTTTACCTTCATCTTGTTCTTGAAGGCGTAGGTGTCAGAGTTCATGCCGGGGTCTCTCTTGAGCTTACAAAGGAGGACACAGTCCTTAAAGAGAAACACCTGCCTCTGGTGCCCCCGGGAGGACGTCTTGATCTCAGGAGACTCTTCCCACACAGTGAAGGGACCCTGTGAGGAGGAAATACGTGGTATCAAAGCTTCAGATGGAACTGCATTATCCATGAAGAAATTATTTCATTCACATCTCAAACACGTAATCAAGATGGTGCATTGCAAGTTTTATCCAGTCAGTTAATTGACATTTCAGCTTTCAATGATGCCGTGTCCCCAATGATGCCCCTCAACCACTCTTTGTGGGTTATGGGTGATTTACCTGGCGGACAGGTTCTCCCAGTGCAGTGAGTGGGGCAGGGTAGTTCTCAATCAGAGACACCTGGTGCAGGTTGTCAGAACGCCAGGGCAGACAGGACACCATGGAGAATGCATCCTCCAGCAGACAGCAGCTTTTCCCACACTTAGCCTTGTTCTTGATCAGCTCCTGTCAACACACACACACACACACACACACACACACACACACACACACACACACACACACACACACACAGGGAGAAATCCATGGATTAATGCTTTGGAAAGATCTCAAAATGGACACTTAGAATCGGATAATGAGCACTGACCTTGAGCAAGGCCTGGTAGGTCTGAATCCTCTCCGCTGGTCTCTGTAAGAAGGTGATGACATCCAGCACTGCAGTTTCGGGGTGCTCAGGCTCTGTTCTCGTGTTTTGCTGGAACACAAAGGTCAATATACGTGAATGTCAGCGTGGAAAACTGGGAGCATGTGAGAGCAAATAGTTTTTCTTCTGGGTGTCAGGGTCGATTTTTGTGCATTATGGTAAATGATCTGACTACATGCCTTGAAGTACTGCTGGATGGTCTTGTCAGTGACACAGGCCTCTGCCTGTGATTGGCCCATCATGTACTGCAGATACTTCTGAAAGTCCTCTGCGTGTTTGAGCAGGTGCATGGCCACGTCATCATCAGTAGAACACTCGCTCAGCCTGGGCAGAATAGACCTGAGTAGGGGATAGGAAAATAAGGACAGTATTTACCTCGTTTTTCATTACATGAGTTAAAAAATGTATCTTAAACAGCATTTTATTTGATTAACCAGCTCTCACTCTCGACAAAGAGAACAGTTGTGACGTTATCACCTCTCGTGTAAAGCCATGATGTCCTTGATATTGCGGAAGATAGTTTCTTTCTGGTTGATGATGTTGATGGGGGCATGAGGGCTAGTGTCTAAGTGGTGCAGGTAATGGGATGTAAAGTCCTTCATCTCCTTCACAAACTCTTCCTCCCCATCAATCAGCCCCTGGATCAATTGGCTAAAGAAGTAAGAAATATCACATGGAATGCTGACAGTATTCTTTAAGAGACTATATTAATCAAATATGCTGAACTCTCACTGTGATCAGACAACATTAATTTACTCACCTTAATGTTCTTCTGTACTCTTCCTCTGTAGAACCTGATCCATCCATCTCCTGTTGTGGTGTCCTCACTTGTGGGAATGTCTCCTTTACAAAATGCATAACAGTTTGAATAAATGTACAGTCAAAAATTATCATTACCTCTGACGAATCCTGTTTATGTGAAGAAACATAAAAAGTAGTTGATTGCATGGCCAAAATATGTCAATTTTGTCAATTTTACGTCCATCCTTAACCAGGACATACTGATGACCTAATACCTTTCTCTTCTTCTCCAGGTATGCAGGGGAGACCCATCCTTGGCGTGAGGGGGTGTTCTTGGAGGGTTTGGTACGGACCAGCCACTTCTCAGGGTGGACAGAGTCCAAGACCTCCACGTACTGGCCCTCCTTCAACACAAAGGTCTCCTTGTTGCCACCTTGTTGAGAGGTGCAGTTAGCTCTGGCCACATAGATATCAAATGTCTGTGGAAAAAAGTTGGTAAAAAGTTTAGTTCCAAAACGCTATAGCCACAAATGTTTCACATTTGTATCTTTTGATCATAAATTACTGCTTATGGTATAATCCAGCAGTATACCACCCTGCATCCCACTGCTGGCTTGCCTCTGAAGCCAAGCAGGGTTGGTCCTGGATGGAAGACCAGATGCTGCTGGAAGTGGTGTTGGAGGGTCAGTAGGAGGCACTCTTTCTTCTGGTCTATAAAAAAATATCCCAATGTCCCACATTGCCCTGTGTAGGGTGCCGTCTTTCAGATGGAATGATGAATGGGTGTCTTGACTCTCTGTGGTCACTAAAGATCCCATGGCACTTATCGGAATAGTAGGGGTGTTAAAATGGGGGGGCTGCTATGAGGAAGTTTTTCCAAAGTAGACCATACTGTACCTCTCCTCTGTCCTTGTCACCATCTGACTCTGAGCCAGAACCTGTGAGAGCAGCAGGCGTATGGGCACAGTGGTGTTTCGGGGACAGAGTCCTCAGTTTGGAATCCGTAGCTGGTGGGACATTCAGAGGAAGTGAGAGAAGTGAACAGAAGCGTGCAAATGTCATTGAGTAATGAGTATGTAGCAAGGTAATGTTGTTCCCTTAAGTTATAAACAAGATAGCTTTCGTACCAGACTATTGTCACTCTTATTATTTAAATTCAACTTAGTGATCATAGATTGGACTGGTTCAATGAGGACACTATGGGTTATTCTATTTCTGAATTTTTACTTCTACTGTGGTATTGCCTTAACCATAACCATGACTGTTGGTGTATTATTTATACAATTATTATGAATCTTTATCTGTCATTTGAGTTTAACAAAGGTGGTATAATTATGACAATCAAGACATGTAGAATGGTTTAGCCCAGCTCTCCTGAATCTGTGTTGCATCATCCATTTCACTGTTTGTTGTCTTCTGCTCACATTGGAGAAGGTATGTGTTTTTCTGCTCTGACATTTATAACGTTAAAAGTGTGTAAATATCACTATATTTCTACTAAAAAGTAGCAGAATGTGTTCCCTGTAAACTTTATTCATGCACGGAGTCTGAATTCTGTTTGTTTAGAATGTTATCTTCGTACACAATCTTAATGGAATGTTCTCCTTAATGAGCTTAGCATTCTATGCTAGCTGTACATTGCATTCAATGAGAATTGAAGGGACTGAATGTGATATTGCTTTACTATCCAACAGGTGCAGATAACATTTTATTTATTTATTTGACTATTTATTTATAAAATGATTAATATTATAATTCACTGCAGGTATGTTACCCTTTTCTATTTGAGAATTACAAAGGGTTGTATTCTTTTTAGTTTTATATTATAATGTATTATACAGTGCCTTGCAAAAGTATTCACCCCCTTGGCGTTTTTACTATTATGTTTCATTACAACCTGGAATTTAAATATATTTTTATTTGGATTTCATGTAATGGACATACAGAAAATAGTCCAAATTGGTGAAGTGAAATGAAAAAAATTACTTGTTTCATAAAATTCAAAAAAATAAAAAACCGAAAAGTGGTGAGTGCATATGTATTCACCCCCTTTGCTATGAAGCCCCTACATAAGATCTGGTGAAACCAATTACCTTCAGAAGTCACATAATTAGTTAAATAAAGTCCACCTGTGTGCAATCTAAGTGTCAAATGATCTGTCACATGATCTCAGTATATATACACCAGTTCTGAAAGGCCCCAGAGTCTGCAACACCGCTAAGCAAGGTGCACCACCAAGCAAACGACACCATGAAGACCAAGGAGCTCTCCAAAGAGGTCAGGGACAAAGTTGTGGAGAAGTACATAATCAGGGTTGAGTTATAAAAAAATATATGAAACATCCCACGGAGCACCATTAAATCCATTATTGAAAAATATGGCACCACAACAAACCTGCCAAGAGAGGGCCGCCCACCAAAACTCAGGGACCAGGCAAGGAAGGCATTAATCAGAGAGGCAACAAAGAGACCAAAGATATCCCTGAAGGAGCTGCAAAACTCCACAGTGGAGATTGGAGTATCTGTCCATATGACCCCTTTAAGCCGGACACTCCACAGAGCTGGGCTTTATAGAAGAGTGGCCAGAAAAAAAGCCATTGCTTAAAGAAAAAAATAAGCAATGACATTTGGTATTCGCCAAAAGGCATGTGGGAGACTCCCCAAACATATGGAAGAAGGTACTCCAGTCAGATGAGACTAAAATTGAGCTTTTTGGCCATCAAGGAAAACCCTATGTCTGGCGCAAACCCAACACATCTCATCACCCCGAGAACACCATCAATTTTAATTCCAGGTTGTAAGGCAACCTGGAATTAAAAAATGGGGGTGAATAGGAAAAATGGGGGTGAATACTTTCAAAAGCCACTGTAAAGTGGATGTAAATTGTGGTGCCACATGCATTGCATGTGCTTGTGCACAAATACGTGTATAGGTATATGCATCACTGTGTCTTTTCCTATTGGAGAAGGTGCAGATGCTGTTGAGAGGTACTGATACCTGTTATTTTCTACATCTACAACACTGTCTTTACTCTACACAACACAACGCTGACTGAAACCCATTACATGTGTATGATATCAAATTATTATAACATTTACAGCAATCAGTGTTGAAGTAAATGGATTCAGTACAATCAGTGTTAAAGTAAATGGATTCAGTACAATCAGTGTTAAAGTAAATGGATTCAGTACAACGTGAAATACCATAACCACAAAAGGCAACTACTCAATATTTAGGTCTAACGACACAACAAAATATGGCTGACCTTTGACCTTCAAATGCCTCTTTGGTGGTTGAGGGGTAACTTTCTGTTCTTTATCCTTATGGGGTAACTGTTCCTCTGTCTTAATGGCTTCCTCTTCCCTGTGGGAATATCTTTGCTTATTAACATATGATTAAAAGTCTTTGGATGTTAATTGAAGATTATGAAGGTCTTACCTGCAGGGATCTTTGGGGATGATGCCAACAGGCTCTATGAAATCTGGAGCTGTGTCATAGTCCGAGGGATTAGACACTGGAGAGACAGAGAAAACAAAATATGATTTTCAGTCTATCAACCAAACAGTTACAACTCACCCCTTGCAAAGGCAGACACAATTACTGCATATGACCCAGTTCACATACTAAGGACATCTGTCATGTTTCTAACTTGACTTACTAGAGCTGGCGGAGATGAGTGAGGCCCTCCTCCTCTCCTGCAGGGTATTGCGGGGATCCTCCTCGGTCAGGTTGTAGGCCTGCCACAGGGAGATCCCCTCACTCTCCACAGAACCCATAGTCTCCTTCCCAGAGGTGGAGGTCTGGGCTGGCTGGAGAGGGCCAACAGAGGCCAGGACTGGGTGCACAGAAGGGGTGGAGGGCTGTGCTGGGGCTGCAGGCCTCTGGGTGGAGGATGGAGGCTTTTGAGGTTGACCCACAGTAATGTTGCCATTATATGAGGTCACACCAAACTTGTTGACCACCTCACATGTATAGACCCCAGTGTCTATGGCTGACATGTTGATGATCACCAGTGTGCAGACGCCATCCTCAGAGGTGTTCATGCGGTGGCGTTGGTCTCCTATGATCTGTTGGCCGTTCTTCAGCCAGCGTACTGCATTAGACTTCCCTTCCACCACGCACGCTAGCTGGATGGTACCGTTGGTCTCAACGTTCTGGTTCTTGAACACCTGCTTGAAGATTGGCCGCATGTCTTTGCGGGCCTTGTATCCCTTGAAAGCTGCCTGGATCTTGATGGCGGCATCCAGCATCTCAGGTTCGTCCTCTACACTGATTTCCATGTCAGGTTCAGTCTCGTCAACTTGCTTAGTCATCGGGAGCCCCTTGGGAACTCCAGCTACAGCAACTACAGGCTTGCTGGTCTTCTGGTTGACTCTTACCTGGGTGGGGGCCTCAGTGGAGGACCCATCCTCTGAGATATGGACTTGGTTACCATCCTCGGCAATCTTGTGTTTTTCCGTCTCCTGTACTGTAGACCTTGCTGGCTGTTTGTCCCTCTGGTCTACCTCTGTCTCCTTCACCATAAACCTCACTGGCTGTTTGTCCTGATGGTCTATTTCTATATCTATCTCCTTTTTAGATCTAACAGACCTAACTAACTGCTCTACCCCAGCATCCGACACTATAGATGCTCGTCTCACTGGTGGAACTGGCTGTTTCCTCACCTCGTCTACCCCAGCATTCGAGACTGAAACAATAGATGCTCGTCTCGCTGGTGGAACTGGCTGTTTCCTCACCTCGTCTACCCCAGCATTCGAGACTGAAACAATAGATGCTCGTCTCGCTGGTAGAACTGGCTGTTTCCTCACCTCGTCTACCCCAGCATCCGACACTGAAACAACAGATGCTCGTCTCGCTGGTATAACTGGCTGTTTCCTCACCTCGTCTACCCCAGCATCCGAAACTGAAACAACAGATGCTCGCCTCGCTGGTGGAACTGGCTGTTTCCTCATCTCGTCTACCCCAGCATCCGAAACTGAAACAACAAATGCTCGCCTCGCTGGTGGAACTGGCTGTTTCCTCACCTCATCTACCCCAGCATCCAAAACTGAAACAACAGAAGCTCGTCTTGCTGGTGGAACTGGCTGTTTCCTCATCTCGTCTACCCCAGCATCCGAAACTGAAACAACAGAAGCTTTTCTCGCTCGTATAACTGGCTGTTTCCTCACCTCGTCTACCCCAGCATCCGACACTGAAACAACAGAAGCTTGTCTCGCTCGTGGAACTGTTTTTTTGCCAACATGTTCTACCCCAGCATCCAACACTGAAACAACAGAAGCTTGTTTCACTGGTGGAACTGGCTGTTTCCTCACCTCGTCTACCCCAGCATCAGACACATTAGATGCTCGTCTCACTGGTGGAACTGGCTGTTTCACCATTTGGTCTACCCCAGCATCAGAAACTGAAACAACAGAAGCTTGTCTCGCAGGTGGAACAGGCTTTTTGCCTACATGCTCTACCCCAGCATCAGACACTACAGATGCTTGTCTCATTAGTGGAACTGGCTGTTTCCTTACCTCGTCTACCGCAGCATCCGAAACAACAGAAGCTCGTCTCGCATGTGGAACTGGCTTTTTGCCTACATGCTCTACACCAGCATCAGACAGTATAGATGCTCGTCTCTCTGGTGGAACTGGCTCTTTCACCACCTGGTCTACCCCAATCTCTTTCAATATCTTTTTCTCCCTCGGGTCTATCTCAGTCTTTTTCACCATAGACTTTTTCTCCTCTGTGTCCGTCACTATAGCTCTGACTGGCTGTTTCACTGGCTTTTTCTCCCTCTGGTCCATCTGTGTCTCCTTCACCATAGTTGCCTCCTTCCCTTTAGACCTCAGTGGTGGTACTAGCTGTTTCTGGGTCTTTTCTGCTATGGTATCCTTCACCATACCTACTGGCTGTTTCACTTTCTGTTTCTCCTGCTGGTCTACCTTAGTCTCCTTACCCATAGACCTTAATGACTGTTTCTTATGTGGGTTTACCACGGTCTCTTTTTCCTCAAGCTCCAGGTCTTCCTCTGACTCCACAATGGATGACCGGGTCATGCCCCGTTTCTTTGGCTCTGGAGGGCCAGGTCGGGCCTCTTCTGGTGGAGTAGTGGGAGAGGCAGCCTTTGTGGGAGGAATTGTCTTGGGAGGATCTGTCTTGTCTGCGGGAGGCTTTACTGCCACAGAGGCGGTGGTCTCCACACCACCTGCCTGGCATGTGTAGCTGCCGCTGTCTTCCTTCTTCAGCTCCAGGATGTGTAGCTGAAACACACAGCCGTCCTGCCTCAACTTGTACTTCCTGTTGGGCCTGAGAGGTAGCCGGCCCTTCCTCCACTGGACTGGGACCGCAGGCTTAGACAGCTCACAGGATAGGAAGGCAGTGCCCCCCTCCTCAAACTCCACAGCCTGCAGCTCCTCCTCAAAGTATGGAGGTAGCTCTGGAGAGACGGAAGATAATCAGGGAATTGGAAATCTATGTTCCATTTGACAATGTTAGGATGAGTAATGCAAAGAGAATATTCTGAATATTGTAACCCCCGGAGAAAAACCTGAGTTCCTGGTTATGTTACTTTGCTCTTAATTATTAGAAATCCTTACCATTGACAGTCAGATTGGCGCTGCTCTGCATGTCACCAGTGTCACAGGAGTATATCCCAGAGTCCCCTGGTTCCGTGTCATGGATGAGCAGCAGGTTGAGCTTGCCCTCCTTACGAGTCTCATACTTATCTCCATTCAGGATGGGCATCCTGTTCCTTCTCCATGTGACAGGGCTAAAGAGGTCAGAGGTCATACAGGATAAAGTGGCTGTCTCCCCTTCCATGATGACGATGTCCCCAGGCTTCTTCTCAATGAGTACTGACAAAGACAGGAAACAGAGTAAACTACATATACACCTTCTAACTGCATACACATATTAGTGATTATAGTGTATAATTCACATTGTACTGTAACAAAATCAAAAGAGGTGGCAAACCTTTGGGTTTGGGGAGCACCAGCAATTGGGCGGAGGTCTTTTCCTCCCCGACCACGAAGGCCACGGTCCCGGTCTCCTCCGGCGTGGTCATGGTCAGGACCAGGCGGTGCTGGTGGCCCAGGCAGCTCATCTGGTTCATTTCGTTCTTCTGCAGGAGGCTGGAGCCCAGCCACCACTCGACCTCGCTTACCTCCTTGTGGGACAGCTCGCACACAAACACTGCGTCCTGCCCGGCCATGATCTTCATGTCCTTCAGTCCTGACAAGATCATCACACGCTCTGTAGAGAAAGGGTTAGGATCAGGATAACTATTTATAGGATAATGTAGCAAGCCATACAGAGGAGATTACCCATTCAAAAGAATGCAAAGAAGTAAGCAAGGTATAACCTATCATCTACCCACAATAATCACATATCAAAAGGGGCCAAACATAGACTCATTGGGTTCCTTCAATTTTGTGAGTTTAATGAGGATATACTCTACATATCTACATTCATTAAACTCTTAGATTTTGCTATCTAGAACCTGAAAGGGTTCTTCGGCTGTCCCCATAGGAGAACCCTTTGAAGTACCCTTTTTGGTTCCAGGTAGAACCCTTTTTTGTTCCATGTAGAACCTTTTCCACAGAGTGTTCTATGTGGAACCCAAAAGGGTTCCACCTGAAACCAAAAAAGGTTCTACCTGGAGCCAAAAAGGGTTCTCATATGGGGACAGCCCAAAAAAAAATGTTGAACTTTTTTCTAAGAGTATAGGATGGGGTTGGCCTACCTTTCACAACTAGCATGGCTGTGGTCTTCTTTCCCCTGGTGATGCAGCTGTACTCCCCGGCGTCCTCCAGACTCAACTTCCTGATCTCCAGGGTGTGAACAGGGCCGTTCTTCTTCAAAGTGAACCTCTCCCCGTCTGTGACCAGGCAGGCGTCCTTCCTCCAGGTGACGGGGACCGTAACGCTGGAGACCTCACAGGAGAGGACCACTGACGTCCCCTCCATCACCACCTTGCTCTCTAGCTCCTTCTCAAAGAAGACTGATGCAGCAGCTGTATGGACCAGAGATGGACATCATCTGAAAATGTCTTGTGCTTCGGGGCCATTGCCCTATACTACCTACAGAGTACGATACTGTATAGGTTACAATTTGTTATGAAAAAACATTATTCTAGAATAGATATGTGGTTTTATACCTAAAGAGACCAGCTACATTGATCTCTTGCTTTATTGTGTATTCTATTCCACGTTGGTACAGTTGCTGGGGAGGCCCATACTTCAACTCTTCAATTCCTGGTGAAGGAGCCTTTCATATCCAACAAAAATGACAGCCAGACAACATGTAACATGTACTGTACCTCTCACGTTGACTTCAGCAGTGGTCTTCTGATCTCCGAATATACAGCTGTACTCCCCTACGTCCTCCGGTTGGATGTTCTTGATGTGCATCTCCGCTACCTTTCCCTCCAGCTTCATCTGGTACCTTCCTCCAGGGCTCACCTCCTCCTTGCCTTTCCACCACTCCACCGGGACTCCAGCCTTAGACAGCTCACAGCGCAGGTTCACGATACCCCCCTCTGGGGCCTCCTGGTTCTTAAGACCCATTTTGAAGGTGACAGGTATGGCTGAGGACATGAAATCAAAACCAACCATTTTAGTACTTTTACAAAGATGTCACAAAGTGCTTAAAGGGATATTTTACTCAAAAACGACTTGTTCATAAGTCCACTGTTAATACAATCACAAAAAGGTATGCATGTCAGCAATTGATTTTAAGATGTAGAGCACTTTCAGTACAGAGCAGCAAAAATAAGCAGATGATCGTTTTTGCGTCAAATATCCCTTTAACAGAAACCAGGCTGAACAGAGGGTGCCCATCCTCCTAAATTACCTTCACTTATTGCTGTGTTTACTATAATAAAATACACAACCCCCCTTAAGAAACCAATAGCATCTCCTCTTACCGGTGATGTTGACAGTGGCAGTGGTTTTGGCTTCTGCGTAAACACAGCTGTAGAATCCGGTGTCCTCGAGCACTGCTTTCCTGATGGTCAGTTCCATCGTTGCCTCTCTCTTCCTTATCTGGTACCTCACTCCATTCTTCAGCAGCTCCTCTCCCTTCCTCCACTCTGCCGTCAGTCCTGGTTTAGAGAGCTCGCAGAATAACGTCACACTGTTCTCCTCCTCGACTTCCTGGTTCTTCAACTTCACCTTGAACGTGATGGGAGGAGCTGGGGACAGCAAACAAGTAAATTGGCGACTCATATACAAACATACACAAACTAAAGTCCCTATAGTGGAAAAGTATAAAACGAGGAATTGCATGAACCCATGAAATATCAGACATGTTATAACACGTCTCTGGTATTTATACACTATATTGTTGTTGAATACAACAACTGGGATGAAACAAATATTATACAAAGTGTAGTACGATCATCAGTCTGACTCACCCTTCACGGTCAGTTCAGCCGTTGATTGGGCGTCTTTAGTCTTGCAGGTGTATTTCCCAGCGTCACTCTCCTCCGCATTATGGATGAGCAGTTTAGTGATGCGTCCCTCCTGCTTCATCTCATATTTGTCTCCAGACTTCAGCATGACTCTCCCCTTCCTCCAGTCCACTGGGGCTCCAGGCTTGGAGAGCTCACACCAGAACTCCCCATTGTCCCCCTCTTTGATCATCGCGTTCTGGACCTCTTGTGTGAATGTCACAGGGAGGGCTGAGAAGAATATGTATTTAAGACTGAGACATTATCTGGCTCAACTGCTTTGATTTCTACACATCCTCTGACAGATTATTTGACAGGAAGGCATCATGATTAATCTCATGTGTATCCCTCTATGCCCCCTTGTGGAAAATGTACTTGGTGTCATCCAATGCACAATCCAGAAATTATATTCAAAGATATTTACATTTTCAGAATAACACATTTGCCAACAACCTTTGAAGAATAAACAGTATATAAATGTATTAGTATGTTAAAAAATGAGCAAAGACCATACCCCTAACTTTGATGTAAGCTGCTGTCCTGACATTGCAGGCAGTGACACAGCTATACTCCCCAGCGTCCTGCAGCACCACATTCCTGATGACCATCTCAGCAGTCCTCCCCTCCTGTTTCATTTGGTACCTCTCCCCTTCCCTCAGCAGCTCCTCTCCCTTCAGCCATTCCACAGAGACTCCCGATTTAGACAGCTCGCAGCGCAACGTCCCGTTACCCTCCTCCGGAGCCTCTTGGTTCTTTAGTTTCTGATTGAAAGTGACTGGGACGGCTGAACAATGATAGAAACGCATACTGTGAGATCAACAGCTTCTAGGATTGTGTGGTACACAGCGAGTTTAAAATGTCAAGACGATGCACATATTATTCAACAGTGTTTCTCCTACCAGTGATACTGACGGTGGCACACGTTTTCTGGTCTTCCAACACGCAGCTGTAGACTCCACTGTCTTCGGGTAAGGTTTTCCTGATGATCAGCTCCAACGTTGTGTTTTTCTGCTTCATCTGGTACTTCTCTCCATTCTGCAGAAGATCTGTTCCTCTGATCCATTCTACCAACATCCCTGGTTTAGAGAGCTCGCAGCGCAACGTCACATTGTTGCCCTCCTCAACCTGAACGTTCCTCAGCTCTTCTATAAATGTGACGGGGCGAGCTGAAAGACACCATAGTAGAGGGCTGTCAAACCTTTATGAAACCTATATATCCCTTGTTTATTAAAAACAACTGGAATTGAAAAGACATTTGTGTCTTACTGATGAAATATACAGCCTATTTGCCAAATGCAATATTCAAGCTTTCTCCAACATTTCCAAACTATAACCAAAATATACCCACCATTTATTGTAACAGTGGCTGTAGTCTTTTGTTCACCACAAATACAGGTGTAAACCCCACTGTCTTCCAGATTCGCATCGATAATCTTCAATTCCACCAGTAAATCTTTCTTCCTTATCTGGCACTTGTCTACATTCTTCAACAGCTCTGCTCCCCTCTTCCACTCAACTGAGGCTGCAGGTTTAGACAGCTCACAGCGTAGTGTCACAGTCTTACCCTCCTCAACTTCCATGTTCCTCAGCTGTTCTTTGAAAGTGGGGGGTAGGCCTGAGGAAAACAAGGAACAGTACTTAGTGGTGGTAAACCCTAAATGTGGAAAGGACAACGGGCTAGTCCATTTCATGCTTTATGCTTGGGCTTCTGTCACAGAGAGAATCCAATAATCCAGAGAGTGTCCCTGGGGTTCAGTGAACGCTGACATAACGTTCCATAATGACAAAACACAGCTTTTTGAAGCAGCACCAAGATCATTCTTTCACTGTCAGACACCGCTTTGAAACAATGTTATTCATTCTCAGGCACACTGCTACAGACAAAGGGGCATTTGATTGGCTTGTGGCTCATTGAAGAATCAGTGATGAACATGCTCTTTTGTTTTACCGGGCCCCCTCCTATTCCATTTTCAATAGCTTCTATTAACTGAATGGAGAGTTGAATGTGTCATACACTATATATATACACACAAGTATATGGACAGCCCTTCAAATTTGTGGATTTGGCTATTTCAACCACACTCGTTGCTGACAGGTGTATAAAATCGAGCGCACTGCCATGCAATCTCCATAGACAAACATTAGCAGTAGAATGGCCTTACTGAAGAGCTTAGTGACTTTCAACGTGGCACCGTCATAGGATGCCACCTTTCCAACAAGTCAGTTTGTCAAATTTTGCCCTGCTAGAGTTGCCCCGATCAACTGTACGTGGTGTTATTGTAAAGTGGAAACGTCTAGGAGCAACAACAGCTCAGTGTAGGCCACACCAGCTCACAGAACGGTACCGCCGAGTGCTGAAGTACGTATTGGGTAAAAATTGTTTGTCTTCGGTTGCAACACTACTGAGTTCCAAACTGCCTCTGGAAGCAATGTCAGCACAAACACTGTTCGTCTGGAGCTTCATGAAATGGATTTGCATGGCCAAGCAGCCGCACACACGTCTAAGATCACCATGCACAATGCCAAGCGTCGGCTGGAGTGGTGTAAAGCTCGCCGCCATTGGACATCTGGAGCAGTGGAAACACATTCTCTGGAATGATAAATCACACTTCACCATCTGGCAGTCTGATGGATTAATTTGAGTTTGGTGGATGCCAGGAGAACAGTACCTGCACCCAATGCATAGTGACAACTGTAATGTTTGGTGGAGAATAAATAATGGTCTGTAACTGTTTGTCATTGTTCTTGCTAGGCCACTTAGTTCCAGTGAAGGGAAATCTTACCGCTACAGCATACAATGACATTCTAGACCAGAGCTGGGCAATTCCAGTCCTCGGAGGCCTGATTGGTGTCACAATTTTTCCCCAGCTAACACACCTGACTCCAATAATCTACTAATCATGATCTTCAGTTTAGAATGAAATTTGATTAATCAGCTGTGTTTTCTAGGGATGGAGAAAAAGTATGACACCAATCAGGACTTCGAGGACTGAAGTTGCCCACCCCTGTTCTAGACGATTCTTTGCTTTCAACTTTGTGGCAACAGTTTGCGGAAGGCCCATTTCCTGTTTCAGCATGACAATGCCCTCGAGCACAAATCTAGGTTAATACAGAAATGGTGTGTTGAGATCGGTGTGGAAAGGCTTGACTGGCCTGCACAGAGCTCTGACCTGAACCCCATTGAACACCTTTGGGATGAATTGGAACTTCGACTGCGAGCCAGGACTAATCGCCCAACATCAGTGCGCGACCTCACTAATGCTCTTGTGGCTGAATGGAAGCAAGTCCCCACAGCAATGTTCTAACATCTAGTGGAAAGCCTTCCCAGAAGAGTGGAGGCTGTTATAGCAGCAAAGGGGGGACCAAATAGATATGAATGCCTATGATTTTAGAATGAGATTTGCGATGAGCAGGTGTCCACATACTTTTGGTTCACGTAGCGTACCTTCTGATTGTAGGTTTTGTGCCCCAGACGCAACTGCAAGAGGATATAGGCCACAGTGATCCATATTTTCTACATGCAACAAAGCTTAGATGCATACAGTAACCAGTGAAAAACTTGCAGTAAAACTGATCTGAGGACTCATTCTGAGCACAGTGGTTTCAAGACCCTTTCGATTGGAGTAATGCCAACCATAAGCAAGTAATAGGGTAACAAGATACAAAAGATAATATGGAATATTTTCAGGAATATGCTGAGCACACATAGTTTCACAGGAACATGTACTGTATGTGATCCAAAGGAGGCTGGTGGGAGGAGCTAAAGGAGGACGGGTTCATTGTAATGGCTGGAATGGAATCAATATCAGTACCAAACACATGGAAACAACGTGTTTGACTCAGTTCCGTTGATTCCATTCCAGTCATTACAATAAACCCGTCCTCCGAATGCTCCTCCCACCAGCGTCCTCTGATGTGCTATTTCTTGCCTGATACACACTGGACTGGAGATGCACCTGGATATACAGTATCACAAATACATGTTTATCATAAGTTACAATATAAAGTCTAACCATGTTCATTTTGGTCTGACTCACCCATCACAGTCAGCTCTGCAGTTGACTGGGCGTCTTTAGTCTTGCAGGTGTATTTCCCAGCGTCACTCTCCTCCACATTATGGATGAGCAGTTTAGTGATGCGTCCCTCCTGCTTCATCTCATATTTGTCTCCAGACTTCAGCATGACTCTCCCCTTCCTCCAGTCCACTGGGGCTCCAGGCTTGGAGAGCTCACACCAGAACTCCCCATTGTCCCCCTCTTTGATCATCGCGTTCTGGAGCTGGCGCTTGAACGTCACAGGGAGAGCTGTGGAAACATTAACATTGGTTCGTATTGTATGACCGCAAGAAGTATAAATACAAACTTACTGTGTATGGTCTCAAAGCAGGAGTCACTTAACCTGTCCGCCTCTAAATAAGTAAATAGTGGTGGTGTCAAAATAATTTTGCCCCAGGGGGCCGCATTCCGTCTCAATGAGGTTTGGAAGGCCGCACTGATTTAAAAAAATATTTCCTCGCTGTCAAAACGTGATTTTAAAAAATATATATCTAAAAAATTTGTCCAACAACCCCCCCCCCCCCCAAAGGATTTTAATTTGTATTTGTTTTAAATTACTCAAAGCACCCGTGGGCCGGATTGGACCCGTGTTCTAAGAGGTTATCTGAAAGGAAAAGCATTGATATAGAACAAATGTTGCTTACCTTGCACTTTAACTACAGCGGTGGTCTTCTGGTCTCCAGTCACACAGCTGTATTTTCCTATGTCCTCTGGTTGCACGTTGGTAATGGTCATCTCAGCGATCCTCCCCTCCAATTTCATCTGGAACTTTCCCCCTGACAGATCCTGGGAGAGTTCTGTCTCCCCCCTCCACCACTCCACCGGGACGCCAGACTTAGACAGCTCACAGCGCAGGGTCACGTTGCCCTTCTCTGGGGCATCCTGGTTCTTCAGACCCACTCTGAAGGTGGCGGGTACAGCTGAGGGAACCAAGAGAGATAGGAAGTCAGCGAAAATAGGATATTTCATCAAAGAGTGAACACTGAACACAGTGAAATCTAGAACAGCCTTGAGAAACCTTTACCCTTCATCAGATAAGATGAAGGACAATGAATTAAACCTACACTGGAGCTAAGGGCTCAAGTTAAGTCAGGCATTGAACATTTAACCAAGTTTTTGTGAGATGAGCACCAGTGACAATTGTTTCATTAGAGCACAAAGCGTTATTGCCCCTACCAAGGACTTTGACTGTGGCCTTGGTCTTCTGATCTCGACACACACAGCTGTAGACTCCACTGTCCTCAGGCAGAGCCTCCTTGATGATGAGCTCCAGTGCCAAGCCTCTCTGCTTCATCTCATACTTGTCTCCATTTTGCAGTATCATCCGTCCTCCCAGCCTCCACTCCACAGGGACCCCTGATTTAGACAGCTCACAGTGCAGGCTGATGGTGATCCCTTCCTCAGTCTGCAGATTCCTCAGCTTTTGCTTGAAAGTGATTGGAATTGCTGAAAGAAACCACAGAAATGAGGAACATGGATGCCATCTATTCACTTATAGAAAGGATTGTAATTTGATGCTGATGTATACTGCATAAAACATTTTTCACATTTTATATAAAATTCAATGTGAATTAAAATATACTGCTCAAAAAAATAAAGGGAACACTTAAACAACACATCCTAGATCTGAATGAAAGAAATAATCTTATTAAATACTTTTTTCTTTAGATAGTTGAATGTGCTGACAACAAAATCACACAAAAATAATCAATGGAAATCCAATTTATCAACCCATGTTGGTCTGGATTTGGAGTCACACTCAAAATTAAAGTGGAAAACCACACTACAGGCTGATCCAACTTTGATGTAATGTCATTAAAACAAGACAAAATGAGGCTCAGTAGTGTGTGTGGCCTCCACGTGCCTGCATGACCTCCCTACAACGCCTGGGCATGCTCCTGATGAGGTGGCGGATGGTCTCCTGAGGGATCTCCTCCCAGACCTGGACTAAAGCATCCGCCAACTCCTGGACAGTCTGTGGTGCAACGTGGCGTTGGTGGATAGAGCGAGACATGATGTCCCAGATGTGCTCAATTGGATTCAGGTCTGGGGAACGGGTGGGCCAGTCCATAGCATCAATGCCTTCCTCTTGCAGGAACTGCTGACACACTCCAGCCACATGAGGTCTAGCATCGTCTTGCATTAGGATGAACCCAGGGCCAACCGCACCAGCATATGGTCTCACCAAGGGGTCTGAGGATCTCATCTCAGTACCTAATGGCTAGTCATTAGGTCAGGCTACCTCTGGTGAGCACATGGAGGGCTGTGCGGCCCCCCAAAGAAATGCCACCCCACACCATGACTGACCCACCGCCAAACCGGTCATGCTGGAGGATGTTGCAGGCAGCAGAACGTGCTCCACGGCGTCTCCAGACTCTGTCACGTCTGTCACATGTGCTCAGTGTGAACCTGCTTTCATCTGTGAAGAGCACAGGGCGCCAGTGGCGAATTTGCCAATCTTGGTGTTCTCTGGCAAATGCCAAACGTCCTGCACGGTGTTGGGCTGTAAGCACAACCCCCACCTGTGGACGTTGGGCCCTCATACCACCCTCATGAAGTCTGTTTCTGACCGTTTGAGCAGACACATGCACATTTGTGGCCTGCTGGAGGTCATTTTGCAGGGCTCTGGCAGTGCTTCTCCTGCTCCTCCTTGCACAAAGGCAGAGGTAGCGGTCCTGCTGCTGGGTTGTTGCCATCCTATGGCCTCCTCCACGTCTCCTGATGTACTGGCCTGTCTCCTGGTAGCGCCTCCATGCTCTGGACACTACGCTGACAGACACAGCAAACCTTCTTGCCACAGCTCGCATTGATGTGCCATCCTGGATGAGCTGCACTACCTGAGCCACTTGTGTGGGTTGTAGACTCCGTCTCATGCTACCACTAGAGTGAAAGCACCGCCAGCATTCAAAAGTGACCAAAACATCAGCCAGGAAGCATAGGAACTGAGAAGTGGTCTGTGGTCCCCACCTGCAGAACCACTCCTTTATTGGGGGTGTCTTGCTAATTGCCTATAATTTCCACCTGTTGTCTATTCCATTTGCACAACAGCATGTGAAATGTATTGTCAATCAGTGTTGCTTCCTAAGTGGACAGTTTGATTTCACAGAAGTGTGATTGACTTCGTGTTACATTGTGTTGTTTAAGTGTTCCCTTTATTTTTTTGAGTAGTGTATTTTCTAAATGATCTCCAACCCTTTACCCATGACAGTAACACCGGCTGTGGTCTCCACATTGCCACAAACGCAGGTGTAGATATTGCTGTCTTCAGGTTTCGCATCCAGAATCTTCAGTTCATTCACCAACTCTCTCTGCTTTATCTGAAACTTCTCTCCGTTGTTCAGCAGCTCCTCTCCTCCCATCATCCATTCTACAGGGACTCCTGGTTTAGAGAGCTCACAGTGTAACACCAAATTGTTCCCCTCCTCAACCTGTGCGTTCCTGAGCTTTTTTTTGAAGGTAACGGGCAGGGCTGAAGAAACATGGAAAATAGTTTAATGAGAATAGTATAAACTGTAATGTATTTTGGCCTTCATGTAAATAACCAAAATGTAAATGTATAAAATGTCACTTCAAGGAAGATCAGCTGTACAGGAAAACATAATAAGGCTGAGGAACTTCCTACCGCTGATTTTGACGGTGGCCGTGGTCTTTTGGTCAGCACACTGGCAGCTGTAGACTCCACTGTCTTCTGGCACAGCTTTCCATATCTGAAGCTCCGATATGGTCTCCCTCTTCCTTATCTGAAACTTCATTCCATGCCTCACCAGCTCCTCTCCTTTCTTCCACTCTACAGGGACTCCTGGTTTGGAGAGCTCACAGCGCAATGTGAAACTGTTGCCCTCCTCAGCCTGAACATTCTTCAACTGTTGTTTGAAGGAGATGGGGATAGCTGACGAGTAAATATACATGTTTCAGTATTAAAGCCTCATAAATGTAAAGTCCCCATATTTGGGGACCCTATTAGATTTAGTTTTATTCAGTTCAGTCTGGTATGAGAACGGTAGCCCCTATCTGCAAAAGCAGGGTAGTCTGTGGAAAGCTAAGTGTCTTGGCTACTGATTGGTGCCTTCAAATATTTGGTGACATACTACCATATATGGGCATACAAATTTATAAGGGCAGGGTGAGCCGATTACCTAATTTCAAGATGGCTGCTACCTACTGTACATTCCGGTTAGCGTTGTGAAACATAAACAAAATAGACACGGAACACGTTGATACACACTGAAAGCTGGGACTCCACAGATCATGAAGATGTCTTATTTGTCTGCCTGTGACCTACCGTTATTGCTCACCAGCCCCGAGAGTCAAAATGTTTATTTTACACAACGTTTTCACCAAACATCTTACAAGGTAAGCTTCGATTTGGTCTGTGTTCGAGCTATAGCTACATGGGGTGGTATCAAATGAATCCTTAGGTTGGTACGAACAAATCTAGCCTATTGTCAATGTTTTCTGATGATGTTTGACTTAATGGCAACATTGAATGTCCACCGAGTGACTATATCTTTGCACATCAAAAATATGATGTTGCCTGCTTAGGCATCCACTACACAGGGGATTGGCTACTATGGCACCTTGATAGTCTTGTAGCCAATGAGATAAGCTTTCCAGGGATATGCAGTTGACCTGGATGGAACAAAGCAAGGCCTAGAACCTTTTAACATCCAGTTTGTAAAAACAGTGCAATTACCACATTCTGACATTTTGGAGAGTTTGAAAGGACACTTAAATGTACCCTGGATACACCATAACACCACATAATGTTTGAGTGAGGTTGATATGGTAATAAATTGTGTTTTTATACTGAACAAATAGCATTTAGGATTGCAAATATGCAATATCACTGGAATTATCTAATTTACAAACCTAGAGGTTTAGGGACACTTGGAAACGTCCCGTGACCACACCTGACACCACTTATTAAAACATCTGCCCACTTCTAGTTGTTAGGTCTATCAATCCCATTTTTTTCTGATATCATTCACATGTTGTGGAATCCATCTGATGTGTTTCCAGCTCTAGTCATCAATAATTCACTTATATCTTGTCAATGAAAGATGACTTTCAAAATAAAAAAAATGTTATTTTGTGTGTACTTGATCTTGTGTATTCTGAACTATGTACCGTAATTTCCGGACTATTAAGCGCACCTGAATATAAGCCGCACCCACTGAATTTTTTTACAATTATTATTTTGAACTTAAATAAGCCGCATATGTCTATAAGCCGCAGGTGCCTACCGGGACATTGAAACAAATGAACTTTACACAGGCTTTAACGAAACACGGCTTGTAACAAAAATGAATAGGCTTCAACGAAACACGGCTTGTAACAAAAATAAATAGGCTTTAACGAAACACGGCTTGTAACAAAAAATAAAAAATGAGCAGTAAGCTTTAGTTGTCTTTTTGCACTGAGTCAATTCCTCACGCTGCTGTTTCCAACGTCTTATCATCGACTCATTAAGACCAAGCTCCCGTGCAGCAGCTCTATTTCCTTTTCCAACAGCCAGATCAATCGCCTTCAACTTGAAAGCTGCATCATATGCATTTCTCCGTGTCTTTGCCATGATGAGGGTGACAAAATGACTACCGTAATCAGAATGATGGGAAGTTTGAGAGCGCTCGATTTAATCTAAACAGTAAAACAAAAAGTTGTTTGACCTTAACCCGTTCGGCAATTTCATTGGTCTAATGAAAGCTGAGCACGTCACAGAATGTGTTTTTTAAAAAATTGAAAGCGGGAAAAATCCATATATTGTTTATGCCGCGAGGTTCAAAGCTGGGAAAAAAGTTGCGGCTTATAGTCCGGAATTTACGGTAACTCATATCTATCTTCTGATAATTTCCTCATAATCTCCCAGATGTCTTTTTTCCAAATATACCACGTTTTTGCATGTAAGAATCATGTAATTACGCATGAATAGCAGTTACTTTTGGGTATGTTTATTTAGGCGGAAATCTACATTTTGTCATTTCATTTAATTAACCACCAACAGGCATGACAACTGAATGAAAATGGAAAATGTTTCCATTCATGTTCAGATAGATTATCTTTAATTTATTGGTGTGATAATTAGGAATGTCAAGCGATAAAAAAATGTAATTGAGTTCCTAGCAAATTCTGAATTTGTTCAAATTTTGCTGTAATTTAAGAATTGAATACAAAAAGAATTACACAAACATTGATGTCTTGATTTTGTCCAAAGTAACGGTTCGCAAAATCAGGTAAATTGATAATGCACACTTTGTTTAACCTCAATGTCAACTTGTTTTAAAATCACTTTGTTTTTAGCTGTATATACTGTGTATTTTTAACGTTTTCAGACAACGTGATCAATCACAATAAAAATACAGTTGTGCACTAAAATTATAAAAAGTTAACTTGAGTTATATGATTAACTCTGATAGCACTAGTGATAATACAACATTGCATTTATTGAATTCATTTAATTTCTGTTGGCACTAATGTTACTCCACACGATGCATCCCGGGAATTGAGATGAAAAGCAGGAATGTATTTTTACCGTGGACTGTGAGGGTGGCTGTGGTTCTGTGGTCTCGACACTGACAAGTGTAGTCTCCTGAGTCTTCTGGCTTCGGGCCAGTGATGGTCAGAGAGATGAGGGACTTCTTCTGCTTTATCAGGTACCTCTCTCCAGCCCTGAGGTTCTCCAAGCCCCTCTTCCAGTGGAACGCAACCCCCGGCAGGGAGAACTGACAGGACAGGGTCACATCCTCCCCCTCCTTCACCTCCATGCTCTGCAGCTGTTGGGTAAACTCAGCTGGGATGGCTGGAACAAATTTTTTTACCAATGATAGCCTAATGTACATTGTGGTGTGACAAGAATAAGCAAGGTATAGCTGAAGCAAACCAGTAAAGAAGTAATCCTGTTCTTTGTCTTTTGAAGACATTTGATTCATATTCCACTATCTCATATACAGTACTTCTTTACATGTGATGCCAAATGCACAGTAAGGACAACAACAACATAATAAAATATCTCAAAACAGAGGTCCTTTTCTTACCTTTCACAGTGACAACGGCCTTGGTGCTGACCGATCCAGCGCTGCACTCGTACACCCCAGCATCACTGTTACTGACCTCCCTGATTGTCAGCCTGGCCTCATTACCTGAGCGACTGACGTAGTACCTCGAGGAGCTCCACATTAGGCAGCCATCTTTGTACCACAGGATGTGGCATGGCTTAGAGGTCATACACACCAGCACCAAACCGCCTCCCTCAATGGCCTCACAGTCCTCCAATGCTTTGGTAATGGTGGGACGTCTCTCTTTACCACAGGAAGGGTAGATTACATAGACAACCGTGTCAAATACATAAACACTGGACATAAAGGATTGACATATAATTGACATAATTTCATTTTGTCAATAGTTGTAATAGTACAGTGTATTTAGATGTTTGTAAAACAAAACAACTTTACGCTGAAGTTACCTCTAACAAGCAATGAGGCGTAGGACCTCTTGTCACCTGCCTCGAAGGAGATGGTGCCCGAGTCTTTATGGGCCAGCTGTTTGAAGGTTAAACTGTGGTATCCCCCCGGGACCACCTGGATCTCATTCAGCTTGTTGGTGTACAGTAAGGTCTCATCCAGGTACCACTTGACCCCAACATAGTTGCTGGGACAGATACGGCACCTGAACATCACCGTGTCATTCTCCAGACACTCAACATCCTCCAACTCATCCATGATCAACACCTTCTGACCTGCACCGACCACGCAAGGGTTTAACATTAAACATACACAAGCTGTATAGAAAGGAGTACACTCAATATGGCTGTCAAAATCCAACCTATAACAGAACGTTGACTTGAATGGGACTGTTTGTTCTATTCATTCTATTATCTATGGCCTTACCATGTACGGTCAGTAGAGCCCGGCTCTGCATGGTGCCAACGTCGCAGATGTACACATCCGTGTCACCCTTGTCCAGGCAACTGATTGTGAGGGAGAGGGCCACGCCCTTCTGCTTCATCACATACTTTTTGCCCGCCCGGAGCTCTGCCATGCCCTTCAACCAGGTCACCCGCTTGGCCGGCAATCTCGTCTCACACTCCAGCGTCACCTTACTCTTCTCCTCGGCCCGTGCCTCTCGCAGCTCACGTGCAAACATGTGCTGCAGCTCTGCAGGTGTGGGAGGATTTTAAAAACACTTCCTGTGTGCTACACCTGAGCAGGTAACACTTCCTGTGTGCTACACCTGAGCAGGTGTGGGAGGGGTTAAATACACTTCCTGTGTGCTGGTACATCTGAGCATGTGTGTGAAGGGGTTAAATACACTTCCTGTGTGCTACACCTGAGCAGGTGTGGGAGGGATTAAATACACTTCCTGTGTGCTACACCTGAGCAGGTGTGGGAGGGGGTTAAATACACTTCCTGTGTGCTGCTACATCTGAGCATGTGTGTGAAGGGGTTAAATACACTTCCTGTGTACTACACCTGAGCAGGTGTGGGAGGGGTTAAATACACTTCAAGTGGGCTACACCTGATTAGATACAAAAGTAGTCCAGAATCTGTCCAGAACATTTCAAAACAAGTCTTTCAAGTAATTAGTCTCAAGTCAAAGTCGAGTCCGGCTTATTGAGGCTTTGAGTCAAAGTTGAGTCGCAATTCATTTGCATTTGACACGAATACACAACATTGCTAAACAACACTATACCATTACACAGTAATACTGCAGTACTACCCAGTACTTGCCTCTGACCTCCAGCTTGGCCCGGGTGGCAATTCCATCTGCCTCACAGCAGTACTCCCCAGAGTCTCTGATGCAGGTGTTTGTAATCACCAGCCGTACCAGGTGGTCCTCCACACTGATTTGGTACTTGGGGGGGCTGTGCCTGATCTGATGGCCGTTCTTCAGCCAGCGGACGAAGGCCTCAGGCTTGGTGATCTCACAGCTCAGCTCAGCATCCTCCCCTGGGGTGGCTTTGACGTTCGTCATGTCCCTGAACACATGCACTGGCTTCTCTTTAGGAGGAAGCACATGTAGTATAACATTACAGCAGGTTTTCTCTAGGGACACATACAGTCTAACATTACAACAGGTTTTCTCTAGGGACACATACAGTATAACATTACAGCAGGTTTTCTCTAGGGACACATACAGTATAACATTACAGCAGGTTTTCTCTAGGGACACATACAGTCTAACATTACAGCAGGTTTTCTCTAGGGACACATACAGTATAACATTACAGCAGGTTTTCTCTAGGGACACATACAGTATAACATTACAGCAGGTTTTCTCTAGGGACACATACAGTCTAATCTGTTTACAGGCCTTCAATCTGGACTCCCACATTTTGCAATAGTCCCTCTTTAGGAACAAACACACTTTACATAGTAATACGTATAGCCTAAGTACCATCCTGTTGATGCTCTTACAGAGGTTAGATCAAGGATAGTGTGACTGGCCAGGATGACACACAGGTTAGTACACATTTCAGACAGACACACTTCAGACAAGAGCCAGTCACTCACCTTTGACAAATAGCATGGTCCTGCAGCTGAGGTCTTTGATGAAGAAGATAACGTCCCCGGCGTCAGTCAAGGTTGCATCTCTGATGGTCATCTTGTACTTTCGGCCCTTGTTTACGCTCTGGATACGGCTGTTGCTGACCACAAGTTGACCGTTCAGAGTCCAGGAGGACTCGTCGATGACATCATGAGAGAGGACGCACTCGAAACTACAGCTCTCGCCCTCCAGAACAGAGACGGTCTTCATACGCTGGGCAATGGTGATGTGAAGGTCTGTGGTGGAAAATGTCAGTGAGATCAGATGGACAATTGATAGTCTATAAGATGGGCATTTCTGTTCCAACAATTGTTTGGACCAGACCGTGTTGATGATTTGGACCATACATACCATGTACAGTGACCTTGGCCTTGGTCTGGCTGGTGCCCAGGTCACAGCTATAGTGGCCTGCATCATCCTTACTCAGACTATGGATGATGAGCGCTAAGGACTTCCCAAACTTGAGCAGCTCATGTTTGTTACTGCTGGCCAGGACCGTACCATCTTTCCTCCAGATGGGGGTGACCATTGCCTTAGAGGTCTCACACTGCAGACACACCTTCCCCTCCTCCTCCCCTGACATGTCTTCTAGAGACCTCAGGAACACCGCTGGCTTTTCTGGAGGAGAAATTAATCAGTACAAACACATTAGTTCCTGATCTAATCGTTCACATTCTTCCAAGCATCAGTGGCTCTTATATCTCTTGCTTGTCTAAAGTTACTGAAGGATAGGGCTGTTACAGTGACCGCATTGTCGCCACACCGGCGGATACGAGTCATGATGGCAGTCAAATTCCACGTGACCGTTTAGTCCTCCAAGCTGTGATGCTGCTGATGCTGCTGATGGTCATTAGTAGCCTAGCAAACTTGCTAACTGCCTGGTACTCAGCACTCTATTGTCCCTCTAATCACTCTGACATCAATGCAAATGTCATCGAAAATCTAATCAAACACTTCATGAGAGCCCATGAGCTCATGTTGCTCAACATTTCTATAGGCTATGCAACTGCGGGCTCTATTAAGAGGAGGAGGATCCCATCAGCTTTCTATAGACTAGGCCTACTATATTTATTTCTCAACTTTTCTAATATTAAACACATTGCTTCTCTTTTCAACAGGAGTATAGCCTACCTGGCTGGCATGAAAATGAACCAGGGGAAAAGTGTCCGCCACATGCAGTTTTTCCCCTGTCCCTGTTTCCAGACAGGTGCATGATAATGGTCCATTCTAAATCAAAACTAATTTCACACATACATTATTTAGTATATGTAAAGACAAGATTAAATCAAGAATAGTTTGATGGGTGACAATATTAGCCTATCACTTGTGAATGATTCCCAGCTTGTGTGCAGTAAGGGAAGAAACACATTTTCATATCATAGTCGCACACCACATGTAGCCTAGCCCATAGGCCAATATGTTTTGATAAGGTTTGTATCACAACGAAAGTGGCCAAATAACGTCTAAAAATTACACATTAATCCGCTTTACAACAGGTGTAGAACCTAACTGGCATACATACGTAGGACGCAGGTTTAAAATTTGGGGAAGTTCATTTTCACCATAAAAATGCACCTTTATTTTAAAAGCATTTCATGCATAATAGCATCTCACTTTTGAATGGTGTTTTCCTGCTAATAGAACATTTGCGCTTATAGCCTACTGCCATGTGCGCATTGCTTTGCTTATAATGTAAAGAAGTAGCCTAATAGTTTATCAACATTTTCAGCCAAACGTTATGATCTGTTGTGTCAGCCTCAGTGCTTAAACATTTTTGTGATGCTAGTGGTTGTATTCATTTGGGATCTATCGCATCCCACAACTGTCCCAGACTATGTTTGGAATATTTATTTATCGCACAGAATAGGTCGGCTTTTGTACTATGGGGGATAGTAGATTGACATAGGCTAGTGCTTTTGCTTTTCATTAGGCCTACTCATCTTGTTGGCTGATGAAAAGTAAATGTGCATAGTTCTTCCAATATCTTCAATATGCACCTTGGAATTGGATAAGGACGCACGCAAACAGGAGAAGGGGATTATAATTATTATATTCAGCCCAAGGGCACAAAGGTCACTGGCTGCAAAAGGCATGGATTTTTCTAGGGTGCATTACGGCCACACAAAGGGGATACCGCCGGGAAATTCTAGGCATTATCAAGTGCTTGTCAAATTGTGAATGAGAGACTGATGAAGTGTGTACAGCCTGTGCAAAAAAACAAAGCAGAGCTCATGCCATTCATACAACTTCATACAATCATCATTAGAGTCTCATCACGTAGCCTTACGCTTCAAACACACAGACAGTGTCATTGCGCAAAATTACACACAGCATCATCTGGATATGTGTGCAACAAAAGTTCAACATTCCCCTTCTGCTACCATTTCTGTCAAGCCGTCTATTAATACAGTTTGACGCATCGTATGCACCACACTGAGCAAACAGCAACTGCCTGTGCAACCTAATGCTGCAAGGCAAACCCAGCTCTTCATTGGAAATGAATGTAATTCTGGGGTACCAAAATGCAATGACGCTGTTGGTGTGTTCGAAGCGTTAGAATGTATTAAACAAAAAAACATACAGCCCAATGTTTGTATCACAACTGAAATTACATAAGTAAATCTAAATTAAGCATATAGAAATACCTCTCTTTGTTTTAACATCTCAACACAGAATAGCTGCATGTGTGCAGTCCCTCAAATCATTTCGAGAAAATATTATTTATATTTTATTCAGCTATTGTCAATTGTATTCTTCATACTATAAAATAATATAAAATAATGCCACGGAATTCTAAGCATATCTTGTCTGCTAAATGAATTAGTGTGGCCCACAGCCATATGGCATAGCCAGATCAGGACCTGCTAAATGAACTAGTGTGGCCCACAGCCATATGGCATAGCCAGATCAGGACCTGCTAAATGAACTAGTGTGGCCCACAGCCATATGGCATAGCCAGATCAGGACCTGCTAAATGAACTAGTGTGGCCCACAGCCATATGGCATAGCCAGATCAGGACCTGCTAAATGAACTAGTGTGGCCCACAGCCATATGGCATAGCCAGATCAGGACCTGCTAAATGAACTAGTGTGGCCCACAGCCATATGGCACAGCCAGATCAGGGTCTAACGTAAGGACAACTCAGAGTATGCAATTCTGTTATTCTACATTTTCTTCATATCATGCTTCTTTAGACCTGTCTAAAACAAATCATGGATTTATTGTGTTGGTGTAGGCTATATTACATGGATTTATTCAACTTATTAAAATGTAGATGTTCTAAAGGTCTGCATCAGTGGTTTGAAGGCTATGCGTGGAAACCAGGAGATGCTAAATGTGTTTATATTAATTAACGGTCAATTACCGTGAGACTGACAGTAATTTGCTTGACAATCACCGGCTGACGAAATGTCATGACCTCCACAGCCTTACTGAAGGACATCAGATTCAACCATCTTCAGGTCAAAATCAAGTCTAGCAGATTTGCCTTATTTTCAAAATTAGATCTCTGTAAGTTTTAGATACTGTGCTTTAAGACTTTATGACAGTTCTGACTGGACACGTACAACCTCCAGCACTACACTAGTTTCTCAATTTCTCTTGCAGTGGCTGCTCACAAGTGAGAACTGACAACTGTACAAGGCTCACCTTTGACCTTGAGGGAGGTGGACTCGGTGAGCAGGCCGGCTTGGAACGTGACTCTGCTATCCTGGGGGCGAAGCATTTTGATGGTGAGGCTGTGGATGGTGCCCATGTTTTGGATCCTGGTGACGGAGTTGGCGTTAAGACGGTTGTCGTTCAGGAGCCACTGCACATTGGCGACCACATAGTTGAGCTCACAGGTGAACGTGGCGTTGCTATCCTCCTCCACTTCTACGTGCTCCGGGTGCCTTATGATCTTTAGCCTTCGCACTGAAAAATATATATATAGCTCATATCCATGCTGTCAGGGTTGGTTTGTGGTAATATCTGCTGTTCAACACAGTGTAGATTAAACACAGCATACAGTACTTTGAAGGTATATAAAGACAAAAGCAAGCATGAAGCTGCAATTCATTTCCATGATTAAGCATCTGAACATTGAAGCTTTGTCTAAAAAAAACACTTGTATTCCTCTTTTATACATCATCCTCACCCTCCACAGTGACCTTAGCTGTGCTCTTTGACCCTCCAGCCATGCAGCTGTACTGGCCGGTGTCGGTCTCCTTGAGACCCTGGATGGTCAGCTCTGCCTGGCTCTTCTCCGTCCTCATGCTGTACTTGCTGGACGTCTGCAGGGCGGTGCGGCCCTTGTACCAGCGTACCACCCTGGGGGAGGGGGCAAATTGACAGCTCAGTGTGACCGAGCTGTTCTCTTTAGCCTCCACATCTGGCATGGGCTGGACCACCTTTAGAGGGCGCTCTGGGAAGATACAGAGATGGATAATGATATACAGTAATACTCTCCTGTACAAACCTCTAGCAATACAATGATCTAGCCCAGAGCCTGGAGGGTCACTGGGTTTCATTCCAACTTTCACTTAGTGATAATCAATGAACTACCTTACCCTTCACAGTGAGCTGTGCGGTGGAGCGGCTCTTCCCGGCGTTGAACTGCACTGGGCCTGTCATAGAGCTGTCTGTGCTGCTGAAGCAGAGGGTGTGCATGGTCCCTTCCTGGTCTATGCTAACTCTAGGCCCCTCCATCAGGACCTCTCCATCCAGGGTCCACTTGGGGGGTCTCACCGCCCGCAGGCTGATCTCCACCTGGAACAGGGCCTCCCTGGGCTCTGTCACCTCCAGGGACCTCAGTCCCCGCACTATGCTGATAGCCTGCTCTGCACGCATAGGGAGCACACACACTCCATCAGTATCTTCACGTCCAGAGAAACAGAGTAAATGGCAGAGAGAAAGTGTACACTCCAGGAAGGGAGTGAGATAGATAGTTGGATTACTTCATTGTGGATACAGTATATTTGGTTGAATGAGGTGTTTTGGTGATTCATCGATTGTAAGTAAGAGGGGTGGGGACCAGGGGCTGTTCTGGGGGGGGGGGGGGCAGTTCCCCTGTGACAACAATTTTGGACCCCCTTGTGGCCCCCCTAAATGTGGAGTATGAAATAATTTTTACATAACACATTTTTGCTATCGTTCTTTTTTTACATCCGTTATTAGACAGTGGCAACAATGATGATTATGAACATGGTCTTTTGCCTGCTAATGCCTGCAATGCAGTGAAGAAAACGATATGACAACAATAACGTCTAATGTAACTGGCCCCTCTAACAGTACAACTGGCCCCAGCTTGGCCTCCCCAGTTGAAATGGTCTAGAACCGCCACTGGTGGGGACACACTTTGTATGAAGATTTGCTTATAAACTGTTTATTAACATTTAATATTAGGAATATAAGTAACACTGGAACTGTTTATAATAAGTCAGAACTAAACACAATGAGTGTGAGCAGCTCACCCTCCACTAACAGCTGACAGGACGTCTTGTCATCACCAGCATCACAGGTGTAGGTGTCCTCATCAGATGAGGCCACGTCGTCGATGTGGAGCTGCCTGTAAATGTCATCGCTGATGATCTGGTGCTTCTGGCTGGGCTGGATCTCATTCCTGTTCTTGAACCACCTGACCTGGGCGTTGGCCCGCGACACTTGGCACTCCAGCAGGCCTTTGTGTTTGTACATAACAATCTTCACTCTCAGAGGCTTCACTATCTGCACAGGCAGCTCTGTGGAGACAGCAGTAACATTGAACGATTGTTTAGTGAACATTAATCAGAGAAGGTCACTTAGGCCAGATAGAGGTTTTTGAGTCACTGAGGAGCATTGATATTGTTGAATCTCAAATAGCTGTTGTTTACCTTTTACTGTGAGAATTGCATATGAGGAGACCCTGTCTGCAGTGAACTTGATCTCCCCAGCATTTGCTGGCCTTACAGACTTGAAGCACATGGTGTGAGTTTTACCTGTATTTAGATAGAAATACATGTTTCATCAGTAGTATCCTGACCTATAGACACATGTCCATGACTAGTCTCAGTTGTGTCCCATGCTCACCCTCATGTCTGATCTTGACGTTGTCTCCGTGTTTGATCCTGGTGTTGTCTCTATACCAGCGCCCGTCCACATTCTCATAGTTGACCTCGCATAGGAAGTTCACACTCTGCCTCTCAGTCACTTCCTCGTCCTCTAATTCCTTCACGATCTGGATGTCTCTGGCTGGCAGACAACCACAGGGAGACAGATAGACAAACAGATAGACAGTAGTGACAGACATTAGCTAGAGATCCAGTATGGGTTTTGATCTAAATACGTACTGATGTATCTGTGATCTGTACTGTGAT
The DNA here is from genome assembly GCF_901001165.1 of Salmo trutta. Taxonomy (NCBI): domain Eukaryota; kingdom Metazoa; phylum Chordata; class Actinopteri; order Salmoniformes; family Salmonidae; genus Salmo; species Salmo trutta. The sequence continues at coordinate 10,372,649 of NC_042973.1, read as the reverse complement.
TTATCTATAAATTGACGTTGTTTCTAGGCCAAGGCATTAGCCTGGATGTCAAGTTAGTGAGAAGATATCGAGCTAATGTAGACTTCCAAGCTATTACAGAATAATTAGACTGAAAGATGGTCATACAATTGTCCCTGTACTTTGCATTACTCCTCTGTTGTGTCCTGTCATAATGTTACCTATGACAATGAGTTGACCTGAGGTTTGAATACAGCTTTGGGCACCATCAGTCTGGAAGGAGAACAGGCCAGTGTCTCCTACGGTGACCCGGGTGAAGGTGAGAGTGTGTTTATTCCGATGGGTAGTGATGCGACAGGTGGGCTTGGACTTGAGCTTGACCCCGTCCTTGGTCCACGTGCCATCTATGTAGGACAGGTTGAGGGTCACCTCGAAGGAGCAACCCTCGCTCTCACACACCTCCACATCCTCCAGACCCTTCACCACCAGTAGCTGGGTCTGGCTCTCTGCAGACAGACGGTCAGAAAGTAAAACACACACACTTGTTGAAACCTTTTCATATTTATATAACGGGTCATTGAATATTGAATAAATTAGAAGGAAACACAAAGGTGAAGACAAGCAACTGAATAGAATGTGTGCCATGGAGTAGAGGTCTTACTTGCAGCAGCTAGTTTTCTCCCAGACCTATCTCCCATGGTCTGTCAGGAGGGATGGCCTCAGCAACTTCTGATTGGCTTTCCACTTGTCCTTATCCCTAGGTTGTCCCTAGGGCTAAAACTATACAGTTTGATACATCTTTTAAAACATGCTATAAGTCAAAAACATTTTCATGTTGACTTGTAAATAACACCTCCACTCTCTCATTCTCATTGACATGTTTTAAAATGGAGGACCAATGTGACCAGAATCCGAGAGCAACACTTTAATATGATTATACTTGGATGTGGCGTGGCTGGGCCTGTATAATGAAGTAATCTCTGACACCTCAATACTTGCCTGAGCTCAGTTTCACTGATATAGACTCAGCAGTCTGCCTGTAAAGTATGTGTGCTAGTAATGAGAAAAGAGGATCCATTAACCTCACAATGGGTTCCATCACGTGTCAAGCTCATTCTAAGGAGGGCCGAGTGTCTGCGGTTCTTCGCTCCTCCCTTGTATTTGATTGATGAATTAAGGTCGTTGATTAATAAGGAACTCCCCTCACCTGGTTGTCTAGATCTTAGTAAGGAACTCCCCTCACCTGGTTGTCTAGATCTTAGTAAGGAACGCCCCTCACCTGGTTGTCTAGGTCTTAGTAAAGAACTCCCCTCACCTGGTTGTCTAGATCTTAGTAAGGAACTCCCCTCACCTGGTTGTCTAGGTCTCAGTAAGGAACTCCCCTCACCTGGTTGTCTAGGTCTCAGTAAGGAACTCCTCTCACCTGGTTGCCTAGGTCTTAGTAAGGAACTCCCCTCACCTGGTTGTCTAGGTCTTAGTAAGGAACTCCTCTCACCTGGTTGTCTAGATCTTAGTAAGGAACTCCTCTCACCTGGTTGTCTAGATCTTAGTAAGGAACTACCCTCACCTGGTTGTCTAGGTCTTAGTAAGGAACTCCCCTCACCTGGTTGTCTAGGTCTTAGTAAGGAACTCCTCTCACCTGGTTGTCTAGATCTTAGTAAGGAACTCCCCTCACCTGGTTGTCTAGATCTTAGTAAGGAACTCCCCTCACCTGGTTGTCTAGGTCTTAGTAAGGAACTCCTCTCACCTGGTTGTCTAGATCTTAGTAAGGAACTCCCCTCACCTGGTTGTCTAGATCTTATTAAGGAACTCCCCTCACCTGGTTGTCTAGGTCTTAGTAAGGAACTCCCCTCACCTGGTTGTCTAGATCTTAGTAAGGAACTCCCCTCACCTGGTTGTCTAGGTCTTAATTGAAACAAAAAAACAAAAAAAAACAGTAGACACTAGGCCCTCCGTGGAATGAGTTTGACAAACAAGAGCTGTCAATCATAGAGCTAAGTGACACAACCCAATAGGAAAACCACAATAACATATAAATTTATTTAATCGAGGGGTTATTGAGGCTCCACCAACTACAGTGGCTTGCGAAAGTATTCACCCCCTTGGCATTTTTCCTATTTTGTAATGGGTTTCAGTCTGTGTTGTGTAGAGTAAAGACAGTCGTGTAGACGTAGAAAATAACAGGTATCAGTACCTCTCAACAGCATCTGCACCTTCTCCAATAGCAGAAGACACAGTGATGCATAGACATATACAAGTCTTTGTTCACAAGCACATGCAATGCATGTGGCACCACAATTTACATCCACTTTATAGTGGCTTGCGAAAGTAGTCACCACCGTTTTTCATATTATGTTGCCTTACTACCTGGAATGAAAATTGATTTTTGGGGGTTTGTTTCATTTGATTTACACAACATGCCTACCACTTTGAAGATGCAAAATATTTTTTATTGTAATACAAACAAAAAATAAGTTAAAAAAAATGATAACTTGAGCGTGCATAACTATTCACCCCCCAAAGTCAATACTTTGCAGAGCCACCTTTTGCAGCAATTACAGCTGCAAGTCTCTTGGGTTATGTCTCTATAAGCGTGGCACATCTAGCCACTGGGAGTTTTGCCCATTCTTCAAGGCAAAACTGCTCCACCTCCTTCAAGTTGGATGGGTTCTGCTGGAGTACAGCAATCTTTAAGTCATACCACAGATTCTCAATTGGATTGAGGTCTGGGCTTTGACTAGGCCATTCCAAGACATTTAAATGTTTCCCCTTAAACCACTCGAGTGTTGCTTTAGCAGTATGCTTAGGATCATTGTCGTGCTGGAAGGTGAACCTCTGTCCCAGTCTCAAATCTCTGAAGACTGAAACAGGTTTCCCTCAAGTATTTCCCTGTATTTAGCGCCATCCATCATTCCTTCAATTCTGACCAGTTTCCCAGTCCCTGATTATGAAAAACATCCCCACAGCATGATGCTGCCACCACCATGCTTCACTGTGGGGATGGTGTTCTCGGGGTGATGAGAGGTGTTGGGTTTGCGCCAGACATAGCGTTTTCCTTGATGGCCAAAAACCTACATTTTAGTCTAATCTGACCAGAGAACCTTCTTCCATATGTTTGGGGAGTCTCCCACATGCCTTTTGATGAACACCAAACGTGTTTGCTTATTTCTTTCTTTAAGCAATGGCTTTTTTTCTGGCCACCCCTCCATAAAGCCCAGCTCTGTGGAGTGTCCGGCTTAAAGTGGTTCTATGGACAGTTACTCCAATCTCCACTGTGGAGCTTTGCAGCTCCTTCAGGGTTATCTTTGGTCTCTTTGTTGCCTCTCTGATTAATGCCCTCCTTGCCTGGTCCATGAGTTTTGGTGGGCCCTCTCTTGGTTGTTTAATTGTGGTGCCATATTCTTTCAATTTTTTAATAATGGATTTAATGGGGCTCTGCGGGATGTTCAAAGTTTCGTATATATTTTTTTATAACCCAACCCTGATCTGTACTTATCCACAACTTTATCCCTGACCTGTTTGGAGAGCTCCTTGGTCTTCATGGTGTTCCTTGCTTGGTGGTGCCCCTTGCTTAGTGGTGTTGCTGACTCTGGGGCCTTTCAGAACAGGTGTATATATACTGAGATCATGTGACACTTAGATTGCACACAGGTGGACATTATTTAACTAATTATGTGACTTCTGAAGGTAATTGGTTGCACCAGATCTATGTAGGGGCTTCATAGCAAAGGGGGTGAATACATTTTTTTTTTTTTAAATGTAACAAACCATTTTTTACATTTCACTTCACTAATTTGGACTATTTTGTGTATGTTCATTACATGAAATCCCAATATAAATCCATTTAAAATACAGGTTGAAATGCAACAAAAAAACGCCAAGGGGGATGAATACTTTTGCAAGGCACTATAATGGGGCAATAAGGCAGTAAGTAATTCCAGGGGGGGTGGGCCACCTTCCATCTATGGCAGAACACCACCTCATCAAATGACCTGCCACGTCATATGGTGCTGTATGCTTAATACAGAAATACAGACACATTCTCAATCTCAGACAGCACTGTCTTACAGACCGTATGTAACGTCAACAAAACCCAATAAGGTTATCAACAAAAGGAGGACAGCCAAAGTCACTTCACATAATTTAGGTATTCAAACAGCTGTGAAGAGAGTATCTGATTAACCCTCATGCATCTCCCACCCGGGACTGCCATTTTCCATGGGAGGTGAGACTAATGTAAAAATCTAAACAACTAGATCACATTCACATTGACCAAATGGGCACTGTCTGTCGTTATTCAGTCTACTGTACTAAATGCTGGACGACATAGTAACAATCTGTCACTGCAGGAACTGAGAGCAGAACAGCAAATAGATTACAATGTCAAACAGCTTTAAAATTACACACACAAAAAATAATGTGAACACCTGTAACATCACAATTCTCAGAACTATGAGAATTATGTTCCCAAATCATTATCAATTTATTGATGCAAATAGGTAAGTGGCAGAAAAAAACAATATGGCAGTGATCTCTTGTAATACAATGACATATAAAAAAATATTCAAGTCACAAAGATAACTAGAACACCTGCTGTGGTGTACCCACCTTAAACCTGGTTAGCTGTATTCTGGGAAAATGTATTTCTTCTCACGCCCTCTCAGTATCCGAACTGAAATACCACTTTCAGCGGGACAAAAAAACAGACAAAAAATGCTGCCAAAAAATGTCAGTCTGTCATGAAAGGTATATCCAACTCTTGTCCTCTTTTTCCCCAAATCCCTCAAGATAACAACAAACGTTTGGCAGGGAGAGAGAATGCCCAGGTTGGAGGGCTAGCCTATCTGTCGATTCCCCCGGAGCAGCCAGTCAGCCAGCAGACCTCTCTCTCTTTTCTCTGCTTTGGTAAAGCCTAATGCTGAACAGCTGACATATCTCTCCTCTCACACTGTCCTCCAAAATAGACCAGTGTCATTATACACGCCACGATAGCCTTAGCTTTACTGCTGTGATGCAACTTCTTTCCAGCATCACTAGTGGGGTTAAAAAATGGTACACATGCTGGATGGTTTTCCCGTTTGTGCTTATGTCATATTGGATGGAGCCTCTCCTCTGACCAACAAATACATTGGATTTTGTACTTGTTTCTTGCAACTCTTTCAGAGGCGCAGGGAGCAGAAACCCAAGGAGAGCTAGCTTTGGCATGGTAAAGGCGAATGGGTATACCTCCGTTATAATACAAGTCAAATGATCTGCATTCATCAAAAGAAAAGCCCTCTTTCCTAAGTCTGCAGCCTAAATTACATGGATCGCCATTCTAATATGACCCACCCCAAACACCAAATCCCTTTCCTGCCAGTGTCTCCACTCCATGACTGATGTGGTTCACTCCATGACTGATGTGGTTCACTCCATGACTGATGTGGTTCACTCCATGACTGATGTAGTTCACTCCATGACTGATGTAGTTCACTCCATGACTGATGTAGTTCACTCCATGACTGATGTGGTTCACTCCATGTCTGATGTAGTTCACTCCATGACTGATGTAGTTCACTCCATGACTGATGTGGTTCACTCCATGACTGATGTGGTTCACTCCATGACTGATGGAGTTCACTCCATGACTGATGTGGTTCACTCCATGTCTGATGTAGTTCACTCCATGACTGATGTGGTTCACTCCATGTCTGATGTGGTTCACTCCATGTCTGATGTAGTTCACTCCATGTCTGACGTAGTTCACTCCATGACTGATGTAGTTCACTCCATGACTGATGTAGTTCACTCCATGACTGATGTAGTTCACTCCATGACTGATGTAGTTCACTCCATGACTGATGTAGTTCACTCCATGACTGATGTAGTTCACTCCATGACTGATGTAGTTCATTCACACTCTGTGTTTGCATTGCTGACCCATATCTGTCATTCTTCCCAGAAGCATAGGTTAGAGGGATCAAGCCTGGAAGACCCATGGGAAGTTGCCACGGCAGCCACAGTTGAAAGGTCACGAGAGATTACATTTTATTAAGCTCCCATTTCAATGGGCTATCACTCGTTAGCTCAATTTTCCTCCTGCATAACTGGTCTTCATTCTCCTGTGAGGTGTGTATTGTCACTGAGAACACTGCCATTGGAGTGTCTATGGCCTAGTCATTGAGAGGATAAATCTGTAAATATTGTATCCCCCAGTAACACCACGTTAGGTAAAAACTTCCCAATGACCTCTGAATAGCGGGATGGATGGCTCAGGGTGATACAGGGTGCTAAACATAAAATGCTTAAAATATAACAGTGGAATCAAGCATCGCAAATATACCATCTACTTAGATGACAAAGAGCTGGATGAGTCCCGCCCACACTTCTCCATCACACACCTAACTCCTCCCACTACTCCCATCCCTACCCGGTATGGCAAACATGTCTGAATAACATTGTAAGTTTGACAATCCATGTGGTGTTTATCTGTGGGGTTCCCTAGTCCAGAAGTCTGGACAAAGCAAGCCCTATCTCTTTAGTGTTGTTTTTTCCCTCACGTTGATGGACAGTGCCATGTGTCCCAGAGCCCCTCCCAGTCCAGTGAAACTCTACCTACAGGATAATCTCCATGTCATCCAGGCATTGTAGGAAAACAGCCCCCAACTTGACCTGTCTGCATCAGAGAGTATTCTGATATATCACTCTCAGTACTTTCTATGTCACAACAGTATATTATGACAGGTTATTTATTTTATTTTACCTTTATTTAACTAGGCAAGTCAGTTAAGAACAAATTCTTATTTTCAATGACGGCCTAGGAGCAGTGGGTTAAATGTCTTGTTCAGGGGCAGAACGACAGACAAATGTCATTCTGACAAATTATGTCACCTGATATTATAACAGATTATGACAAGTTACGTCAGCTGTTATGACATATTATGACATAGCTATAACAAGGTATGTCAGCTGTTATGACATGGTTATGACCTTGTCATAAAGTGTTATGACACTGGGTGTCAAGTAAAGTGTTATCCAATTTTCTGATAAAACAATGAAACAATCTTCTGGGAGATATTGATCTCTGTCTGTGGAGTGATAGAGAGAAAGGCTACCCTGTCCCTTTAAAGAGTGATCCATTGAAGCGGGATCTAGTTCCTGGCTAACAGCTGATGAGCTGATTGACACTGGAGCAACTGATTGTGAAGAGGTGTATTAATAAATCACCTGACTCCCCCAGGACACATTCAAAATAAGCTTGTGGATAGGCCTACACAATACAACAGGTTGATACATTTCAGCTAAGCTGACCTCCCCCTCTGTTCCTATGATATGTCAAACCAAAATGTCACACAAATGTTAGCTTTTATTCTCAATGTCAGCTTTTTGGGAAAGTAAGAATAATCGAAGCGATCTACAGTAGACGTAATTGCTTTTTATTTAAGATAATTTAATTTGATGGTTTTCCTTCAGTAAATGCAAACATTTGCTTTTAATAGGAATACAGAGACAGAGAATACAATAGAATTGAATAACCTTCATTTTCAGATTCTAAGATCTCAAGGATATAGTTTACTGGAAATTAAAAATGTATTATGAAACTTGACTTAATAAAAGGGACATTTAAAAAATGTTCAACTTCATATTCATCATCATCGGTGTGCATTGTGATTTTAACCAATTAGGAGTAGTCATTGCCTACTAACTGTCTACTAATTGGTTGACAATCTTTTTTTACTACAAAACATAGAAATGCACCCTTTTCACATATGTTGATGTTGGGATGGTGCTGGAGATTATGAGTACGAAGTTGAACATTTTTTAAATGTCCCTTTAATTTTCTGATTTGTTCCCATTCCAAAACACATCTGAGACTTGTTAATCAGTCTGTGTAATTGACAGGAGAGATGATCAGAGGGGCAGAGTTTTTAACACCATCATTAAAACAGGGGCTAAAGTATGGATAGAGTTTCTCAGTGAATGTGCAGCCAGTGAAAGAGTAGATATGAGACCTGGCCTCTACATCGTAGAAGGAGACTTGACCCTCCTCATAATCCACAAACACCCCCACCTTCTGGGGCTTCTCTCTCAGGGATAGCAAGACACGGGGGTCACCAAGAGCCTTGTACTCGTTTCCATTCCTCAGCCACACAGCCCAGTATCCATTCTTAGGGCTCAGTGTAATCGGACCCTTCCTGTTGATGGACTCACTGGCTACTCCTAAATCCCACTCAATCTTCCCATTGACTGTCACCTCATAATAAAATCTCCCTGACGAGAAGCCATCCTTTCCTAGGACATTAACAACTCTTTCAAACCTCTCTGGGTTGTCAGGAAGATTTCTTTGTGTGTCTTCAGAGAGGATAAGTTCAGGATGTGCTGTATCAGGATCCAGAGTTATATTCACTTCATACTGCTGCATCCTCTTCATCCTCTTCAGTTTGACTTCAGGTAGCTTCTCCATCTCTTTATTCAGTGTTTCGTCCAGCTGAAACACAGCTCTCATCAAGGTCCCCACACACAGATCACTGTGAACACTGAGCTCAGACCAGTCCTGGGTGTGTGGAGGGGTGCACAGGGATGGGAAGCTCTGTAGGAGGTGGAGGTGGTCCTCAGTGTGTGAGAGCTGCTCCAGGTCAGTGCTTCTCCCCTTTAGCTCAGTGATTTCCTGCTCCAGATCTTTAATGATCCCTTCAGCCTGCCTCTCTGCTGCTTTCTGCTTCTCCTCAAGCACCTCAATGAGCTCAGCCTGACTTCTCTCAATGGAGCGAACCAGATCAGTGAAGACCTGTACACTGTCTGATATCTCTCTCTCTGCCTCTCTCATGCTGAGATCTACTGAGTGTTTGATCTCCTGAACCTTCTGTAGTCGTTCCTGGATCATCTGCTGCACTTCTGCCTCAGTTTTCCCCAGTTTAACCTTCCTCTCTCCACACTCTTCCTCTAGAGGGACAGTATTATGAGCCTTGTGGTCTGTCTCAGTGCAGAATTGACAAACAAACGTCTGGTCACTCCTACAGAACCGTTCCAGAGGTCTCTCGTGCTTCTTACACATCCTGTCTTCCAGGTTCTCAACAGGGTCAATCAACTTGTGTTTCCTTAACGCCGGGACTCTCTGATGAGGCTCCAGGTGAGTCTCACAGTAAGAGGCTAGGCACACTAAGCAGGATTTCAGGGCCTTGAACTTCCTCCCAGTGCAGACTTCACAGGATACTTCTCCCGGTATGGCAGGGGACTCATTTTTAACTATGGTCTTTATTTTTAAATTCTCTACAACTTCTCTCAATGTTGTGTTGATGTGAAGCTCAGGTCTCCTGTTGAATGTCTTGTTACACATTGGACACTGGCAGAGGTCAGCGCTATCCCAATACCTGCTGATACAGGCCTTGCAGAAGTTGTGTCCACGTGAAGTGGTGACTGGCTCAGTGAAGACGTCCAAACAGATAGAGCACAGTAACGGATCTTCAGACAGGAGACTGCTCGGGGTGGCCATATCTAGACAGAGACCAAAGGTGAAACTATGAAACATTTAATGTGTTCAGTCAATTCTTGATAGTTTAAACTTTCAAGTTATGAGACAAATACAAGTTTAACCAACCTTAAAACATGGTTTTAGCAGTTTTACAATTGTGATGGATTTCCTATCATCGGATTGTTCTTGATCACAAATATTATCAGCTTTAATTTAGTCAATTTGACATAAATACAGTAGTAGTACCCTTCAGACAATTGATAGTAATACACAGAATAACTTTACAATTACATATAGAAAGTATGCCTCGTATCAAACAAGGAAATTATCATAACTGAATGAACCGAAATAGGGCTGAGATTACATTTATCTTTCTATGGGGCCAGTTTTTCAAAATGTTTCATCTGGATCAGAATGATCCGGAATCTGTAATCCTCTCTTTTGCTACGCAGGATCAGATCAATGTGGTTGTTTTTGAGCCATTTCTTCAGAAAATAATCAGACAGGATCATTCTGATCCAGATGCCACAATATCAAGATTACAGTATCCAGATTGTCAGTGCCTTGAACAGGCCTACAGTTTGCCATCTACTGGACAGGTTGTGGTACTACTTCTACACTGTCATAGGGAAACAGAGATTAGTAAATTACATGAATAAAGGTTCCTAGATTAAAAATATAGCCTGCATATCACTTATAAGCAATTAGATGCATTTTTGTGATGCTTCTCAATATAACAACTGACTACATACTTATACTGCGGTCAATTTAACATAATGAACCTTCGGTTTTTAATTGTAAGAACGTTTTTTAAACCTTCTCACCTTAGTTACAATGACAGTTCTTGGTTGTTGTGCCTTCCACCTGTCTAAATCCATCCTGAATCCACCCTTCCAGTGGGACCAAGATAATCCTGATTTTCAGCATCAAAACTATCCTTATCACTAACTTTGAGTTTTGAAATGACATTTAATCCTGAAAAAAGGTCAGATTGGATTACCAAAACCGAATCCCTATCCAGAGGTCTCTTATTTTTCAGTTTTGGAAAAACCCAATTCTAACATTTAATCCTACCCAATTGCCAAAATCAGATCAGATAACTTTTGAAAAACTGGACCCATATCACTCTCTACTTACCCGATGCTTTGTGTTCTGAATGTTCTTTCTGTTCTTAGGGTTCTATAGTGAGGTTTCAGAGAAGCTAGGGCTCTCAGTTACAAAGCTTAATGCTCAACATTAGTTTCACTTACAGCAAGTTATATCACTAACCTTGTCCCTGCACATCAATGCAATGCAGTTTGTCTACTTTCTGTTTTCTGGTAGAAATAAAGATATGTACGCCCTTAACTGGTTTGGTCCTTTTTTGTTGTCAGCACACTGTTTTTTGCTCATAGAATGTTTAATCTGCCTAATGTGCTGTTTTGTTGTATGATTACACAGAACTTAAGTTCGCCACTGTAGTTTTCTCACCAGAGCTCAATGCAGATATGTCTTAAAATCTATTTGCTACTCTTAGAAACTGGAGACACATTTCACTTCTCTGGACTCCAGAGCAAGCAGAATCATACAGCCTACCTGTATGCAGTGGAGGGTGGAACAGCCTGGTCTCATAGACTAGACATAACTCAAATTAGTGTAATATGTTACATTTGGCATGGTTACATAAGACAGTTCTGGACCATATTCACACCAGGTAGCCCACTTACAGCCCATTACAAATTGGTAAAGGGCCCAATTAGGACCCGTGTTTTAGCCCACATGGGTTTTCCCATTTGTGACCCAGTTGGTATGCCCAATTGATTCCCATAGACAGTCCATGACCATATTCAAACCAAATATAGCCCATTTGGTTGTAGCCCACATGGGTTTGCCTGTTTGTGACCCAAATGGTTAACCCGATTTGGTCCCAATCATTATTTCTGAAAGAAATAACACCAGTTACAGCCCATGAAAAAATGATTCAGGTCATTTCGGGACTTACACTATAACCCACATGGGTTTGTCCATGTCTGGCCCAAAATTAACCCAACTGGGTGCCAGCTAAGATGTCCATTTAGAGCCCTTGCCCAGTTGAAACCCATGAAGTCCATATAAAACCCAGGTGTGGCCAACCTCAACATGTTGGCTGGATTTGACAATTGCCACATTAGAGGAAAGCATTGAGACAGCTGGTCAAAGCAAAACAGTACTCTAAACTCTCTGCCATTACCCACTCATTCAAGTGTTTTTCTTATTTGTACTATTTTCTACAATGTAGAATAATAGTGAAGACATCAAAACTATGAAATTACACATATGGAATCATGTAGTAACCAAAAAAGTGTTAAACAACGTGCCTTGTTAAATTCACTTTTAACAAGGCACACCTGTTAATTGCAATGCATTCCAGGTGACTACCTCATGAAGCTGGTTGAGAGAATGCCAAGAGTGTGCAAAGCTGTCATCAAGGCAAAGGGTGGCTACTTTGAAGAATCTCAAATATAAAATATATTTGTTGAACATTTTTTGGGTCACTACATAATTCCATATGTGTTATTTCATAGTTTTGATGTCTTCAATATTATTCTACAATGTAGAAAATAGTAAAAATAAAGAAAAACCCTTGAATGAGTAGGTGGGTCTAAACTTTTGATTGGTACGGTATACACTACCGTTCAAAAGTTTGGGGTCACAGAGGCCCATTATCAGCAACCATCACTCCTGTGTTCCAATGGCACATTGTGTTAGCTAATCCAAGTTGATCATTTTAAAAGGCTAATTGATCATTAGAAAACCCTTTTGCAATTATGTTAGCACTGCTGGAAACTGTTGTTCTGATTAAAGGGGCAATAAAACAGTCCTCAGGATGTATAATACTTTAATTCATCCAACTTGTATGATATGGTACCACTGGGTAAAACATATGATGCTATATGTCCTCCGACCACTATTCCGTTCATAACATAACATATCATATTAAAGGGAGGATGTATACTATCCTACAAATTGCCCTGAGACCAGGTTGTTTAATAATGGAGACCGCATTCACAGTAAATGCTGCATATGTCATCTAAATCAGAAATTACCTTAAAATGGCGCTTAGCCAACAAAGCTCGATTGGATTCAATCCTGGCCATAATCTTTAGTGTCCATGCCTTCCCTACCTTTTGCCAATGCATTGTTGAACATATACATTTTATATGTAGACTCTATGAAGTGTTGAACATAGAAATTAAATATGTAGACTTTATGAAGTGTTGAACATAGAAATGAAGTATGCAGAACGGACATCATTATTAGCAGTAGAGATCGATTGTTTTGTTCCTGCAAACATTTTTAAGACCACATTCTTTTCCAGGCATTGACATTATTTCTTGCTCACCACAATTACAGATTATTAAGTCAATCAAATGTATTTACAAAACCATTTTTACATCAGCAGATGTCACAAAGTGCTATACAGAAACCCAGCCTAAAACCCTAAAGAGCAAGCAATGCAGCTGTAGAATCATAGTCACTAGGAAAAACTCCCTAGAAAGGCAGGAAACAGAAGAAACCTAGAGAGGAACCAGGCTCTGAGAGGTGGTCAGTCCTCTTCTGGCTCTGCTGGGTGGAGATTATAACAGTACATGGACATTAAGGCCAGATCGTTCTTCAAGATGTTCAAAGTTCATAGATGAACAGCAGGGTCAGATAATAATCATTGACAGTTCGAGAGACAGAGAACATGAGATAGAGAGAGAGGGAGGTATAGAGGGTTTGAGAGAGAGTGACAGAGAAACAGAGAAGTTGAGAGAGAGAGAGAGAGAGAGAGAGAGAGAGAGAGAGAGAGATATAGAGGGTTTGAGAGAGAGTGACAGAGAAACAGAGAAGTTGATAGAGAGAGAGAGAGGGGGGTATAGAGGGTTTGAGAGAGAGTGACAGACAGAGAAGTTGAGAGAGGGATATAGAGGGTTTGAGAGAGAGTGACAGAGAAACAGAGAACATGAGAGGGAGAGAGAGAGAGAGAGAGAGAGGGAGAGAGGGAGGTATAGAGGGTTTGAGAGAGTGACAGAGAGACAGAGAAGTTGAGAGAGAGAGAGGGATATAGAGGGTTTGAGAGAGAGTGACAGAGAGACAGAGAAGTTGAGAGAGAGAGAGAGAGAGAGAGAGGGATATAGAGGGTTTGAGAGAAAGTGACAGAGAAACAGAGAACATGAGAGAGAGAGAGAGAGAGAGAGAGAGAGAGGGGGGGGGGATATAGAGGGTTTGAGAGAGAGTGACAGAGAAACAGAGAACATGAGAGAGAGAGAGAGAGAGAGAGAGAGAGAGGTATAGAGGGTTTGAGAGAGAGTGACAAAGAGACAGAGAAGTTGAGAGAGAGAGAGGGATATAGAGGGTTTGAGAGAGAGTGACAAAGAGACAGAGAACATGAGAGAGAGAGAGAGAGAGATATAGAGGGTTGAGAGAGTGACAGAGAAACAGAGAAGTTGATAGAGAGAGAGAGAGAGGGAGGTATAGAGGGTTTGAGAGAGAGTGACAGAGAAACAGAGAAGTTGAGAGAGAGAGAGAGAGAGAGAGAGAGAGAGAGAGAGAGAGAGAGAGAGAGAGAGAGAGAGAGAGAGAGAGAGGAGAGAAGAGATGGAGAGAGAGAGAGAGAGAGAGAGGAGAGAGAGAGATATAGAGGAGAGAGAGTGACAGAGAGAGGAGGAGGAGAGAGGAGAGAGATAGAGTTAGAGAGGAGATGAGAGAGAGAGAGAGAGAGAGAGAGAGAGAGAGAGATAGAGGGATATAGAGGGTTTGAGAGAGAGTGACAGAGAAACAGAGAAACAGAGAACATGAGAGAGAGAGAGAGAGAGAGAGAGAGAGAGAGAGAGATATAGAGGGTTTGAGAGAGAGTGACAGAGAAACAGAGTTGATAGAGAGAGAGAGAGGGGTATAGAGGGTTTGAGAGAGAGTGACAGAGAAACAGAGAAGTTGAGAGAGAGAGAGAGAGGGGGATATAGAGGGTTTGAGAGAGAGTGACAGAGAAACAGAGAACATGAGAGGGGTGAGTATAGAATGTTTGAGAGAGAGTGACAGTGTTTAGAGAGAGAAGGAGAGGTTAAGGGACAGAGAGGGAGTATTGGATTGACACACAGTTCAGCATGTGCAGGTGAGAAAGATATCAAATGAAAGATAAAAATGCTTTGCTGTCAGTGGAGGCTGCTGGGGGAGGACGGCTCATAATAATGGCCGGAACAGAACTAATGGAATGGCATCAAAAACATGGAAAACATGTGTTTGATGTATTTGATACCATTCCACTAATTTCGCTACCGCCATTACGTAACTTCACTTGCGGGGGATAATATTGATGGTTGCAAAGAAGTTAAATATATAATAAGGGGAACCAATGCAATGTGAGGATGTGTTGACTGAATGTAGAACTTGACAAAACAGCTGAACACTTCACCTAAGCCTCCGAGTCCTCATTTGGAACTCACTCTGTGTGTCTCACATTTCCTTTGGTCCAGACTCTCCTCACTCACCTGACAGCTGTATTAGCAGAGAATATTGGACCCATAAATCTACTCTCAAATGTCGCTGCCTAGTTTTAGGGTTGTCAGCTCAGTGGATCTGAGGGACAGTTTGAAATGTACTGGGGTGGGGTGGGGAGGCTGGTCCAAAATAGGGGAGGGTTGTCTAACTTTTTTGGGGGGGTGAAAGGGTTTTTCGGGGAGGGTTGTGTTTTTTTAATTGGGAACAGGGGAGGGTTGTGTGGGTTTTTTATTGGGAACAGGGGAGGGTTGGTTTTTTTTAATTGGGAACAGGGGAGGGTTGTGTGGGTTTTTTATTGGGAACAGGGGAGGGTTGTGTGGGTTTTTTATTGGGAACAGGGGAGGGTTGTGTGGGTTTTTTATTGGGAACAGGGGAGGGTTGTGTGGGTTTTTTATTGGGAACAGGGGAGGGTTGTGTGTTTTTTTTTATTGGGAACAGGGGAGGGTAGTGTGTTTTTTTTATTGGGAACAGGGGAGGGTAGTGTGGGTTTTTTATTGGGAACAGGGGAGGGTAGTGCATTTTTCCGGGGGTTTACATTCCCCAATTTGCAGGTTTTACTATATAATTTCTTCCATATAACCAAATGTCCTTGTCTGCTTGTATGCGCATCATCTATCAAGGTGTTTTTGCACTGCGCTTTTCTGCGTGCTTACTATATAGTCAACTGCTCTCTATCCATAGCGACAGTAGTGGTAGGTGGATAATCTGCCATAGGTTAACTAGCAATCATATTACACATAAAATCATTCAAATCTGCACCAATATTCTATATAAATCCACAAGAACATGGAGGAATAGCTGATGGGCAGCAGAGAGGCCAGGTGGTGCGGGGAGGCCAGGTGGTGCGGAGAGACCAGGTGCAGCGGAGAGGCCAGGTGGTGCGGAGAGACCAGGTGCAGCGGAGAGGCCAGGTAGTGCGGAGAGACCAGGTGGTGCGGAGAGACCAGGTGGTGCGGGGAGGCCAGGTGAAGCAGAGAGGCCAGGAGCAGCGGAGAGACCAGGTGAGGCGGAGAGACCAGGTGGTGCGGAGAGACCAGGTGCAGCGGAGAGGCCAGGTGGTGCGGAGAGACCAGGTGGTGCGGGGAGGCCAGGTGAAGCAGAGAGGCCAGGAGCAGCGGAGAGACCAGGTGAGGCGGAGAGACCAGGTGCAGCGGAGAGACCAGGTGCAGCGGAGAGACCAGGTGGAGCAGAGAGGCCAGGTCCAGCGGAGAGGCAAGGTCCAGCGGAGAGACCAGGTGCAGCGGAGAGGCCAGGTGCAGCGGAGAGGCCAGGTGAAGGAGAGAGAACCAGGTGCAGCGGAGAGGCCAGGTGGAGCGGGGAGGCCAGGTGGAGCAGAGAGACCAGGTCCAGTGGAGAGGCCAGGTGCAGCGGAGAGGCCAGGTGCAGCGGAGAGGCCAGGTGCAGCGGAGAGGCCAGGTGCAGCAGAGAGGCAAGGTGCAGCGGAGAGACAAGGTGAAGGAGAAAGGCCAGGTACGGCGGAGAGGCCAGGTGCAGCGGAAAGGCCAGGCGAAGGAGAGAGGCCAGGTGTGGTGGAGAGGCCAGGTGCAGCGGAGAGGCCAGGTGCGGCGGTGAGGCCAGGTGCAACGATGAAGGCCAGGTGTAGCGGAAAGGCCAGGTGAAGGAGAGAGGCCAGGTGCGGTGTAGAGGCCAGGTGCAGCGGAGAGGCCAGATGTGGCGGGGAGGCCAGGTGCAACGGAGAGGCCAGGTGCAGCGGAAAGGCCAGGTAAAGGAGAGAGGCCAGGTGCGGCGGAAAGGTCAGGTAAAGGAGAGAGGCCAGGTGCGGCGGAAAGGCCAGGTAAAGGAGAGAGGCCAGGTGCGGGGGAGAGGCCAGGTGCATCATTGCACATGAAAGAAGATTTAGGACACGCAGCACAAAAACCTCCCCTATTGATCTTGTTTAGGCCATACAAATATAATTTATTATATAACAGATGCCCCTTTTCACATTTCTCAAAATAGTCAATAAAAAATTAATAAATAGCTATTCATTTAATTCACATGAACTATGATTTTTAAACAATTATTTTTGACGAATTGAATGATGTGCTTTACTATTGTTGTAGTTGGGGTTCGGTTTAATCGCGTTGAATCGAATCACGGGAACCAAAATAATCATTTGTGAATCACTAACAGTAAAAGGGAAAAGGTTAGCTGTAGCCTTCCTTTCGAATTGTGTCACTGCAAAACTCATTTTGTAGAAACTTTAAGTTGATTTTGTCATTAATAAATGTATGGGACATTGCAACTCAATAGATGCTAGTAGTCAGCCTGAAGTAAACAGATCAAATTAAATACAATCAAAATGTAATTTTATTTGTCACATGTGCAGAATAAAACAGGTGTAAACTATACTGTGAAATGCTTACTTACGAGCCATTTCCCAACAATGCAGTTAAAAAGTACCATGTTACCATATTAACAATGTGCAGGGATACTGGAGTGATAGAGGTAGATGTGTATAGGGGTAAGCTGACTAGGCATCAGGATATATGACAAACACAGTAGCAGGAGCGTATATGATCATTGTATGTGAGTGGGTGTGCGTGTGTGTAGAGTCAGTATAAATGTATTTGGATATTATGTGGGTTGATGGAATTGATGGAATGATTATTTGTATGTGTGTTGGAGTGTCAGTGTGTGTACTGTGTAGGGCCATGTGAGTGTGAATACAGTCAAAAATAAGAATAAAATACAAGGATCAATTCAGATAGTCTGTGTAGCTATTTTGTTAGCTATTTGGTTAGCTATTTAGCAGTCTTATGTCATGGCCATAGAAGCTGTTCAGGAGGCTGTTGTTGTCAGACTTGATGCACTGGTACCACTTGCCGTGCGGAAGCAGAGAGAACAGTCTATGGCTTGGGTGGTGGAGTCTTTAACGATTTTCATGATTTACTGGGCTGCCCACCTCACCCTCTGTAGCGCCATGCGATCGATGGCGGTGCTATTGCCATACCAAGCAGTGATGTAGCCAGTGGTACAGCTGTATAACTTTTTGAGGATTTGAGGACCCATGCCAAACCTTTTCTACCTCCTGAGGAGGAAGAGGAACTGTTGGGCCGTCTTCACGACTGTGTGCTTGTGTGTGGACCATTTTAAGTTCCGAGGGATTTGGACAACGAGGAACTTGAAGCTCTCAACCCGCTCTACTGCAGCCCTATCGATGTGGATGTTGTGAGGTTGTGGTGCCAGGTCACTGACCTCCTCCCTGTAGGCTGTCTCATCGTCGCCGGTGATCAGGCATACCACCGTCTTATCATAAGCAAACTTGATGATGATGTTGGAGTTGTGAGTGGCCACACAGTGGTGAACTGTTGTGGTGAACAGAGTTGGTGAACAGAGTACAGGAAGGGACTAAGCACATACCCCTGTGGGGCTCCCGTGTTGAGGGTCCACGTATCAGAGGTGATGTTGCCTACCCTCACCCCCTGGGCTCGGCCTGCCAGGAAATCCAGGATCCAGTTGCAGAGGGAGGTGTTCATTCCCAGGGTCCTTAGCTTGGTGACAAGCTTGGAGGGAACAATAGTGTTGAACACTGAGCTGTAGTTAATGAACAGCATTCTTACATAGGTGGGTGAGGGCAGTGTGCAGTGCAATTGAGATTGCGTCATCTATGGATCTGTTGGGGCAGAATGCAAATTGGAGTGGGTCAAGGGTGACTGGTATAATAGAGTTGATGTGTGCCATATCCAGACTTTCAAAGCACTTCAAGATTACAGATGTGAGTGCTACAGGACGGTAATCACTGTGGCATGAAGCATTAGAGTTCTTGGGAACAGGAATGATGGTGGTCATCTTAAAACATGTGGGGATTACAGACTGGGACAAGGAGAGGTTGAAAAATGACAGTGAATATGCCAGCTAGCTGTTCTGCACATGTTCTGAGAACGAGCCCTGGAATACCATCCGGCCAGGTGTTGATCTGATTAAAGACTTTATTCACATCGGCCTCAGAGAGCGGCCCTCACACCCGGCACCATGTTGTTATTGTCAAAGTGTGCATAAAAAGCTTTGAATTCGCCTGGTAGAGAGGCATCGTTGGGCAGATCATGGTTGGGACTTCCTTTGTAATCCATAGTGGACTGTAGCCCCTGTCACGTGCGGCTGGCAGTGGAGCCTGTGTAATATGATTCCACCTTATTCTTATATTGTCCTTTTGCTCATTTGATGACTCTACAGAGGTCATAGTGGGACTTCTTGTACTTGTTCCTGTTTTCATATGTAGCCTCAGGGTTGTCTGTGATAGCCCTGTGTGCTGTAGCCCTATCCTTTAGTTTAGAGCCAACCTCTGTGTTAATCCAGGGCTTTTGATTGGGGACAACGTCGCTGATGCATTTCCTAATGAAACCAGTGATGGAGGTGGTTAGCTCATCGGCGTTATCGACTGAGTCCCGAAACATATTCAAATCAGCGCAAGCAAACCAGTCCAGTCCAGTCCTGGTCACCAGAAGTCACGGGTAATTCCTGTTTGAGCTTCTGTGTGTAAACAGGAAGCAGGAGTATGGTCATGATCTGATTTGCCGAATGGTGGACGAGGGAGGGCCTTGTATGCCTTCTTTGGGTAGAGTAACAGAGTAACAACTTTGTTGTAAGAAATGAAAGCGGCTACATTTTGTAAAAATAAACTACAAATGAATCACAATAGCAAAGCTGGGTCGGAGCTTACAAAACAGCACCCATCCAGTACGGCTCAATCTTGTGCAGTACAGAAACCTGGCAGAAACACTGCTAGCCTAACACAAATGTACTGTGACTAAAACTCGGCTGGGACATGCTTTCAATGGTGCTCTCCAACACCTGTCACCAATATAGTGGATTAGAGGGGTACCCTGACTTGGACACAAACCCTGGTCCCATCGTTCCAAAACCTTTATACTGTCACAAAACTCGCTATATCAGCAATGATGAGGACAGCAGGTAGCTTAGCAGTTAAGCTCATTGGGCCACTAACCGAAAGGTTACTGGTTCAAATCCCCAAGCTGACTAGGTGAAAAAATGTTGATGTGCCCTTTAGCAAGGCCCTAATTTCTCCTGTAAGTTGATCTGGATAAGAGTGTCTGCTAAAATGTAATGATACTATTCCTACCAAGTGGGTTAACTCTATTGGCACGATGCATAGAATGTTTACCTTTCACGCTAGTGACCCGGATTCACTTCCTTATCCTTCCGGTTTGCTACATTGCTGTCAGAGGTGGGATGTACTGCCATCGGAGCGCAAGGCTTGGGCGTGCTAGGGGGCTGAGTAGTCAAAGCACAGGGATGTGCCTTCAAGTACGGAGGGGGCAGTGTAGCAAACGTCGCTGTATGAGCCACGTTACAATTCCCAGCAAGTGGGTTAACCCTATTGGCACGATTCGTAGGGTGTTTGTCTTTCACACCAACGACCTGAGTTGTATTCCCTGCCCCACCGTTCGCTAGCATACCAAAAGGCTCAAAACTATTGGTGTGGTCGCTAGGTGTAGTACACAGTTGTTTAGTACTATCACAAGAGGTACAATTATTAGTATAAACTTGTTATTTTATACAGTTAATTTAATGTGTACGGTCTAAGGGACAATAAAGTGATCCTGCCTAGACAAGCCTATAACACCACAATGCAATGATTATTTGCATTATTGTTTTCAAGTGAGTACAATTGTGTACCATTCTACTCTAGGCTGTAAACTGCACTGAAAGAGTCATTTAAATAATGGCGCAAAATAACTCATTGCATTTGGATGAGTTCTTTCTATATTAAAGGTATAGAAAGGCACAGTACAGGACAGTCTGGCTGTATTTTTACTTCTGGTACCGTGATGCACTGTCATCATCGTTCTCCCAAGTCATACTATGTAGCCACATAGGCCTATGCTCCCAGCAGGCCCAGTTGTTCAGGAACGCTTAACGTGTTCTGCCTCCTTTCTGATTCCTTGACCTAGAACCTAATGCTATATACATTAGCATAAATATTTGTAATTTAACTTTTGAAATGTATTACCTTTTATGTGTGGCATAAACACAACCAGTCACAATGTTTTAATCTAGTTCAAATTAGGCTATTTCAAAAGTCTTGTGTAGGGTTTCTGCGCACGTTCAGCCACACTAATTTAATTCCAGCATCCAAACTGCACACTGGTCCTTCAATGAATGGAAAGAGACATCCGTTACAAAACACAAACATTTAATGACATTCGGAGATTGTCAAGCCAAGGCTTCGATACTGAGTAGGGAGAGATGTCTTTTCTGTTTGTCCAGATTGACATACTCCATTTGATTGTGGTGTTGAAAATGCAAAACATGATGAAGCGCTCAAAGTTGGTAATCGGTGTTGCTTATTGGTTGTGTGTGGTGCATTGGCACAGAAACCTGTTGGTGGAAAATCGCTGCATATATTTTATATAATTATAGGTATTACTGTTCTGTTGGAGCTAGGAGTACTCAACCAATAAAAAGTGATTTGATTTGACTAACGCCCTGGACGAGAGCTAGATATTGTCCACTTGTTTGTTCACTAAAGGAGTCTTGAAGACGTCAGAGCTTCGATGCAAGACCAGACCCAGCTCTACTGGAATAACTTCGGTCTGCACTTGCTGCCTCTGAAATCCCCCCCTCACATTAGATGCCCTTGACTGGAATGAGTGGAACACACAGTCTTCACACCTCTATGTATGGTCTGGGGCTGACAACTGCACACTGGCCTGGCGGGCTTAGGCCACTGAAGCCTCTTTTGGTTGGCATTCAGACTACTGGCAAGCTTTGGACACACTGCACATTTTGCCATAGGGTTGAAAGAAATATCTGAGTGAGAGTGGCTAACAAAATCAATTGTTGATTTATATGCTGCTCAAAAAAATAAAGGGAACACTAAAATAACACATCCTAGATCTGAATGAATGAAATAATCGTATTAAATACTTTTTTCTTTACATAGTTGAATGTGCTGACAACAAAATCACACAAAAATAATCAATGGAAATCCAATTTATCAACCCATGGAGGTCTGGATTTGGAGTCACACTCAAAATTAAAGTGGAAAACCACACTACAGGCTGATCCAACTTTGATGTAATGTCCTTAAAACAAGTCAAAATGAGGCTCAGTAGTGTGTGTGGCCTCCACGTGCCTGTATGACCTCCCTACAACGCCTGGGCATGCTCCTGATGAGGTGGCGGATGGTCTCCTGAGGGATCTCCTCCCAGACCTGGACTAAAGCATCCGCCAACTCCTGGACAGTCTGTGGTGCAACGTGGCATTGGTGGATGGAGCGAGACATGATGTCCAGATGTGCTCAATTGGATTCAGGTCTGGGGAATGGGCGGGCCAGTCCATAGCATCAATGCCTTCCTCTTGCAGGAACTGCTGACACACTCCAGCCACATGAGGTCTAGCATTGTCTTGCATTAGGAGGAACCCAGGGCCAACCGCAACAGCATATGGTCTCACAAGGGGTCTGAGGATCTCATCTCGGTACCTAATGGCAGTCAGGCTACCTCTGGCGAGCACATGGAGGGCTGTGCGGCCCCCCAAAGAAATGCCACCCCACACCACACTGACCCACCGCCAAACCGGTCATGCTGGAGGATGTTGCAGGCAGCCGAACGTTCTCCACGGCGTCTCCAGACTCTGTCACGTCTGTCACATGCTCAGTGTGAACCTGCTTTCATCTGTGAAGAGCACAGGGCGCCAGTGGCGAATTTGCCAATCTTGGTGTTCTCTGGCAAATGCCAAACGTCTTGCACGGTGTTGGGCTGTAAGCACAACCCCCACCTGTGGACGTCGGGCCCTCATACCACCCTCATGGAGACTGTTTCTGACCGTTAGAGCAGACACATACACATTTGTGGCCTGCTGGAGGTCATTTTGCAGGGCTCTGGCAGTGCTCCACCTGCTCCTCCTTGCACAAAGGCGGAGGTAGCGGTCCTGCTGCTGAGTTGTTGCCCTCCTACGGCCTCCTCCACGTCTCCTGATGAACTGGCCTGTCTCCTGGTAGTGCCTCCATGCTCTGGACACTACGCTGACAGACACAGCAAACCTTCTTGCCACAGCTCGCATTGATGTGCCATCCTGGATGAACTGCACTACCTGAGCCACTTGTGTGGGTTGTAGACTCCGTCTCATGTTACCACTAGAGTGAAAGCACCGCCAGCATTCAAAAGTGACCAAAACATCAGCCAGGAAGCATAGGAACTGAGAAGTGGTCTGTGGTCCCCACCTGCAGAACCACTCCTTTATTGGGGGTGTCTTGCTTATTGCCTATAATTTCCACCTGTTGTCTATTCCATTTGCACAACAGCATGTGAAATTTATTGTCAATCAGTGTTGCTTCCTAAGTGGACAGTTTGATTTCACAGAAGTGTGATTGACTTGGAGTTACATTGTGTTGTTTAAGTGTTCCCTTTATTTTTTTGAGCAGTGTATAGATATATGTATATATATATATATATACATATATAGTTGAATCAATTGTTGTTTTACTTCTTCCCTTTCTTTTTGGCATTTTTGCCTCCCTTTGTCGATGCCTCCTCCTCTCCCTCCTTTCCTGAGAAAGCCTCGGCTCGCTTCTTGCCCAGGGGAGTTTAAGCCAGTAGTGTAAAGTACTTAAGTAAAAATACTTTAAAGTACTGTTTAAATAGTTTTTTGGGGTATCTGTACTTGACTTTACTATTTATCTTTTTTACAACATGTACTTTTACTTCACTACATTCCTAAAGAAAATGATGTACTTTTATCTCCTTACATTTTCCCTGAAACCCAAAAGTACTCGTTACATTTTGAATGCTTGGCAGGACAGGACAATTGCCTAATTCACACACTTATCAAGAGAACATCAGTGGTCATCCCTACTGGCTCTGGTCTGGTGGACTCACTAAACACACATGCTTAATTTGTAATGATGTCTGAGTGTTGAAATGCACCCCTGGCTAACCGCAAAAATATATATATAGAAAATCACTTAATCTTAATTAATCTTAATTAATTAATCACTTAATCTTAATTTGAAATGATTATACTTTAACTTTTGATACTTAAGTATATTTTAGCAATTACATTTACTTTTGATGCTTAAGTATATTTAAAACCAAATACTTTGACTTTTACTCTTTCACTTGAGTCATTTTCTATTAATGTATCTTTACTTTTACTAAAGCATGACAATTGACAACTTTTTCCACCACTGGATTTAGCATACCAATTCTGGAAATAAATAAAAGTATAGAGATTATAATCATAATCAAACAGCGTTGATGCCAAAGCATTTTCTTATAAGGCATCTTCTTAACCTTTTCTTTTATACAGGCTGTGACAAACTGTGATCAAACAGCTTAAGTAAAAAACATTATTGATATTTTCCTGTGTACGGTCAGGGCCTCTTCCTCGTCATAAAACACAGGGTCGATCTTAACCAGAGGGGCCACGAACTCGGCAGCGCTCAGGGATGGTTTGGCCAGCTGCTGGACGCAGCACTCCGTCAGAAGGCTACGCACCACAGAGAGACAAAAAATACATTATTTTATATGTTTTTGTATTTTGTTTTGGTACATTTTTGGGGGAAGCCTGGCTTCCTTTGGCATCCATGAATACACGCCACTGTGTCTATGCTCAACTGTAGGATAGAAGTTGCGCAACACCCAACTCTTTTCCTATTAATTATTCTGGATACAATGTAAAACAAATTACATAGCCTAGTGGGCTTCTTCACAATATGATCTGGTAATGAATTAACATAACAAATACAGTTGAAGTCGGAAGTTTACATACAACTTAGCCAAATACATTTAAACTCCGTTTTTCCACAATTCCTGACATTTAATCCTAGTAAAAATTCAATTTTAGGTAATTTAGGATCACCACTGTATTTTAAGAATGTGAAATGTCAGAGTAGAAAGAATAATTTACTTCAGCTATTATTTCTTTCATCACATTCCCAGTGGGTCAGAAGTTTACATTCACTCAATTAGTATTTGGTAGCATTGCCTTTAAATTGTTTAACTTAGGTCAAATGTTTCAGGTAGCCTTCCACAAGCTTCCCACAATAATTTGGGTGAATTTTGGCCCATTCCTCCTGACAGAGCTGGTGTAACTGAGTCAGGTTTGTAAGCCTCCTTGCTCGCACATTCTTTTTCAGTTCTGCCCACAAATTTTCTATAGGATTGAGGACAAGGCTTTGTGATGGCCACTACAATACCTTGACTTTGTTGTCCTTAAGACCAGGTAAGCTAGTTGAGAACAAGTTCTCATTTACAACTGCGACCTGGCCAAGATAAAGCAAAGCAGTGTGACACAAACAACAACACAGAGTTACACATGGAATAAACAAGCGTACAGTCAATAACACAATAGAAAAAAAGAAAGTCTATATACAGTGTGTGCAAATGACGTGAGGAGGTAAGGCAATAAATAGGCCATAGTAGCAATTACAATTTAGTAGATTAACACTGGAGTGATAAATGAGCAGATGATGATGTGCAAGTAGAGATACTGGTGTGCAAAAGAGCAGAAAAGTAAATAAAAACAATATGGGGATGAGGTAGGTAGATTGGGTGGGCTATTTACAGATGGACTATGTACAGCTGCAGCGATCGGTTAGCTGCTCAGATAGCTGATGTTTAAAGTTAGTGAGGGAAATATAAGTCCCCAGCTTCAGCAATTTTTGCAATTTGTTCCAGTCACTGGCAGCAGAGAACTGGAAGGAAAGGCGGCCAAAGGAGGTGTTGGATTTGGGGAAGACCAGTGAGATATACCTGCTGGAGCGCGTGCTACGGGTGGGTGTTGTTATCGTGACCAGTGAGCTGAGATAAGCCGGAGCTTTACCTAGCATAGACTTATAGATGACCTGGAGCCAGTGGGTCTGGCGACGAATATGTAGCGAGGGCCAGCCGACTAGAGCATACAGGTCGCAGTGGTGGGTGGTATAAGGGGCTTTGGTAACAAAACGGATGGCACTGTGATAGACTGGATTCGGTTTACTGAGTAGAGTATTGGAAGCTATTTTGTAGATGACATTGCCGAAGTCGAGGATCGGTAGGATAGTCAGTTTTACGAGGGTAAGTTTGGCGGCGTGAGTGAAGGAGGCTTTGTTGCGAAATAGAAAGCCGATTCTAGATTTGATTTTGGATGGGAGATGTTTAATATGAGTCTGGAAGGAGAGTTTACAGTCTAGCCAGACACCTAGGTATTTGTAGTTGTCCACATATTCTAGGTCAGAACCATCCGGGGTAGTGATGCTAGTCGGGCGGGCGGGTGCGGGCAGCGAACGGTTTTACTAGCGTTTAAGAGCAGTTGGAGGCCACGGAAGGGGTGTTGTATGGCATTGAAGCGTGTTTGGAGGTTAGTTAACACAGTGTCCAAAGAAGGGCCAGAAGTATACAGAATGATGTCGTCTGCGTAGAGGTGGATCAGGGAATCACCCGCAGCAAGAGCAACATCGTTGATATATACAAAGAAAAGAGTTGGCCCGAGAATTGAACCCTGTGGTACCCCCATAGAGACTGCCAGAGGTCTGGACAACAGGCCCTCCGATTTGACATACTGAATTCTGTCTACGAAGTAGTTGGTGTACCAGGCGATGCAGTCATTTGAGAAACCAAGGCTATTGAGTCTGCCGATAAGAATACAGTGATTGACAGAGTCGAAAGCCTTGGCCAGGTCGATGAAGACGGCTGCACAGTACTGTCTTTTATCGATGGCGGTTATGATATCATTTAGTACCTTGAGCGTGGCTGAGGTGCACCTGTGACCAGCTCGGAAACCGGATTGCACAGCAGAGAAGGTACGGTGGGATTCGAAATGGTCAGTGATCTGTTTATTAACTTGGCTTTTGAAGACTTTAGAGAGGCAGGGCAGGATGGATATAGATCTATAACGGTTTGGGTCTAGAGTGTCACCCCCTTTGAAGAGGGGGATGACCGCGGCAGCTTTCCAATCATTAGGGATCTCGGACGATACGAAAGAGAGGTTGAACAGACTGGTAACAGGGGTTGCAACAATGGCGGCGGATAGTTTTAGAAATAGAGGATCCAGATTGTCTAGCCCAGCTGATTTGTACGGGTCCAGGTTTTGCAGCTCTTTCATAACATCTGCAATCTGGATTTGGGTGAAGGAGAAGCTGGGGAGGCTCGGGCAAGTAGCTGCGGGGGGACGGAGCTGTTGGCCGGGGCTGGGGTAGCCAGGAGGAAAGCATGGCCAGCCGTAGAGAAATGCTTATTGAAATTTTCGATTATCATGGATTTATCGATGGTGACCGTGTTCCCTAGCCTTAGAGGAGTGGGCAGTTCAGAGAAGGTGCTCTTGTTCTCCATGGACTTTAAAGTGTCCCAAAACTTTTTGGAGTTAGAGCTACAGGATGCAAATTTCTGTTTGAAAAAGCTAGCCTTTGCTTTCCTGACTGACTGCGTGTATTGGTTCCTGACTTCCCTGAACAGTTGCATATCACAGGGACGACTCGATGCTATTGCAGTCCGCAACAGGATGTTTTTGTGCTGGTCAAGGGCAGTCAGGTCTGGAGTGAACCAAGGGCTATATCTGTTCTTATTTCTAAAATTTTTGAAAGGGGCATGCTTATTTAAGATGGTGAGGAAATTACTTTTAAAGAACGACCAGGCATCCTCGACTGATGGGATGAGGTCAATATCTTTCCAGGATACCCGAGCCAGGTTGATTAGAAAGGCCTGCTCGCAGAAGTGTTTTAGGGAGCGTTTGACAGTGATGAGGGGTGGTCGTTTGACAGCGGACCAATAGCGGATGCAGGCAATGAGGCAGTGATCGCTGAGATCCTGATTGAAAACAGCAGAGGTGTATTTGGAGGGCAAGTTGGTCAGGATAATATCTATGAGGGTGCCCATGTTTATGGATTTAGGGTTGTACCTGGTGGGTTCCTTGATGATTTGTGTGAGATTGAGGGCATCAAATCAAATCAAATCAAATGTATTTATATAGCCCTTCGTACATCAGCTGATATCTCAAAGTGCTGTACAGAAACCCAGCCTAAAACCCCAAACAGCAAGCAATGCATGTGAAAGAAGCACGGTGGCTAGGAAAAACTCCCTAGGAAAAACTCCCTAGAAAGGCCAAAAACCTAGGAAGAAACCTAGAGAGGAACCAGGCTATGAGGGGTGGCCAGTCCTCTTCTGGCTGTGCCGGGTGGATATTATAACAGAACATGGTCAAGATGTTAAAATGTTCATAAATGACCAGCATGGTCAAATAATAATAATCATAGTAGTTGTCGAGGGTGCAACAAGCACGTCCGGTGAACAGGTCAGGGTTCCATAGCCGGAGGCAGAACAGTTGAAACTGGAGCAGCAGCACGGCCAGGTGGACTGGGGACAGCAAGGAGTCATCATGCCAGGTAGTCCTGAGGCATGGTCCTAGGGCTCAGGTCCTCCGAGAGAAAGAAAGAGATAGAGAAAGAGAGAATTAGAGAGAGCATATTTAAATTCACACAGGACACCGGATAAGTCAAGATAAATACTCCAGATGTAACAGACTGACCCTAGCCCCCCGACACATAAACTACTGCAGCATAAATACTGGAGGCTGAGACAGGAGGGATCAGAAGACACTGTGGCCCCATCCGATGATACCCAGGATATAGGCTTTGGCCTATATCCAGGGCCAAACAGGCAGGATATAACCCCACCCACTTTGCCAAAGCACAGCCCCCACACCACTAGAGGGATGTCTCCAACCACCAACTTACCGTCCTAAGACAAGGCCGAGTATAGCCCACAAAGATCTCCGCCACGGCACAACCCAAGGGGGGCGCCAACCCAGACAGGAAGACCACGTCAGTGACTCAACCCACTCAAGTGACGCACCCCTCCCATGGACGGCATGGAAGAACACCAGTAAGCCAGTGACTCAGCCCCTGTAATAGGGTTAGAGGCAGAGAATCCCAGTGGAGAGAGGGGAACCGGCAAGGTAGAGACAGCAAGGGCGGTTCGTTGCTCCAGCCTTTCCGTTCACCTTCACACTCCTGGGCCAGACTATACTTAATCATAGGACCTACTGAAGAGATAAGTCTTCAGTAAAGACTTAAAGGTTGAGACTGAGTCTGCGTCTCTCACATGGGTAGGCAGACCATTCCATAAAAATTTAGCTCTATAGGAGAAAGCCCTACCTCCAGCCGTTTGCTTAGAAATTCTAGGGACAATTAGGAGCATAGCTTGTAGGACTGCCGGGGTGTTAAGCATATCCCAGTTTAGGTCACCTAACAGAACAAACTCTGAAGATAGATGAGAGGCAATCAATTCACATAGGGTGTCCAGGGCACAGCTGGGAGCTGAGGGGGGTCTATAACAGGCGGCAAAGGTGAGAGACTATTTTCTGGAGAGATTAATTTTTTAAATAAGAAGCTCGAACTGTTTGGGCATAGACCTGGAAAGTATGATAGAACTTGCAAGCTATCTCTGCAGTATATTGCAACTCCTCCCCCTTTGGCAGTTCTATCTTGATGGAAAATGTTGTAGTTGGGTACGGACATCTCAGAATTTTTGGTGGCCTTCCTAAGCCAGGATTCAGACACGGCAAGGACATCAGGGCTGGCGGAGTGTGCTAAAGCAGTGAGTAAAACAAACTTAGGGAGGAGGCTTCTGATGTTAACATGCATGAAACCAAGGCTTTTTCTATTACAGAAGTCAACAAATGAGAGTGCCTGGGGACACGCAGGGCCTGGGTTAACCTCCACATCACCCGAGGAACAGAGGACGATGTCATGACGTTGCCCTCTCTCTGGGTACAGAGAACACAGTTGAACCCCCTCCCTCTGCACCAGGCCTTTTCTATGCACCATCCCCCGACCTCTATACTTCTGACACTGCTGTGGTGAGAGGGGTCGTAAAATTCCAAAGGAGAATGTCCTGCCTCATGGCCCAGTTTTGAGACAGAGAGGGGATTCATAGAGAGACAAAGGAATTCTTCCAACTCACAGAATTGGGGAACCAAACGACATTTATGTGCTGGAGAAGGTACAAAAGATCGGTGAAGAATCCAGCTACGAACTGGTCAGCTTGGGACAATTTTGGGATACTCATTAGAGACAATATTGCCATATTACCATAATAATGTTTATATAATAGCCTCAGCTATGAGACTTATATCTAAATGGCTGTATACAATGATTTAATAAGATTAAAGCTATTTGGAATATGTTGAGAGGCTATGTACTGATGTTAACGTGATAGAATTGTATTTCTGTATAAAGCTTAACTCAGTCATCGGCACGCCCCCAGGGACACAGACAGGACAAGGCGTCATGTGACAGGCTTTTTCTGTCATTCCGAATAAAACCCCCACCCAGGGTTTCTTTCACCAGACCAGCTTACCTCAGAAGAGAGAGCCAAGGTTTGACCATGCATTCCTCTACTGAAGTTTAACCATACCACGTGGTTAAACTTTTAGACTATCGATACCGACAGAATAATAACAAGTCTTTGATATTAATTAATAGTCTGCAGCTAGAAATTCGATATCATCAAACGCGAAGACCGACGAAACATCCATTCTATAACGACATTAATGAATGTCGCTTTGAAAGATCCATTCTAACCGAGAGAGAGAGAACGCGGACAAAAACTCTCCAACAGGACAAAAACTCTCCAACAAGGATCCTGACGACACACTGAGCGTAAATATATATTGATTGCAATTGTTCCCGAATGAGTGAGCGTTCATGTGCAAAGGATTAGCATATCAATTGTTAATATTTATCAACTCTGTTGTGCCTTCTCCGAAGCCCCCAACCCCTTGTTTGTTTAACAAGCCGCCATGCCGGTTTAGCCCACTAGGGCACATTTCTCTACCAATTCTTTGTGACGATAACTACTGTTTGTATGCTTTCTGTGAATTACTTTGTTTAGTAAATAAATGATTTTAAGACAGTTGATGTATGGATGACTTAGTGAAGACTGGGTTCGTGCAGATACAACAATTTACGACATTTGGAATGAGACTGGACGAGGTAAAGAATACACCATTTAAACCAGAAGATAATAGGTCAGATACTATAATATAATATAATATATAATGTTATAATATAGGAAAGTTATATTAGGAAAATTATAACTTTGTAATCTGAATATTTTCCTTGGTGCCCCGATCTCCTAGTTAATTACAGTTAAACGATTAATCAGTTTAATCGCGTAATAATAATTACAGGGAGTTATTTGATACATTTGTCTTCAGTTTAATGGTGCCCAAAGACACGACAACGAGTAGGATGGGGACAGAGAATAAAAGGAGCAGATTTCTGGGCGTGGTAGAATAGATTCAGGGCATAATGTGCAGACAGGGGTATGGTGGGGTGCAGGTACAGTGGAGGTAAGCCCAGGCACTGAGTGATGATAAGAGAGGTTGCATCTCTGGATGAGCTGGTTATACTGGGTGAGGTCACCACATGTGTGGGGGGTGGAACAAATGAGAAATCTGAGGCATGTTGAGTGAGACTAGGGGCTCCACTGTAAACTAAAACAATGATAACTATCCTAAACAACAGTATACAAGGCATATTGACATTTGAGAGAGACATAAAGCGAGGCATAAAGCAATCACAGGTGTTGATTAGGAGAGCTAGCTAAGACAACAATGGGTAAGACAACAACAGCTAATCAACTAAGACAACAACAACAGGTAAAATGGCGATGAATGGGCAGAGAGGGTCGGTTAACTACACACAGGGCCTGAGTTCGGGGCTAGCGCCAACAGATAAACAAACAAAAAATATAAATAAATAAATAAAATAAAATAAATGTAAAAATAAACAAAATGGAGTACCGTGATAAATGAACAGTCCAGCAGGCATCAGCTATGTAGCCAAGTGATCATATGGTCCAGAACAGCAATAGATGGAGCAGGGAAGCCGCGGCGTAGTCGTTACTACGCTAGCACACGGGAGACAAGGCGTTTAAAGTTAGCAGGCCGGGGTAAGTAGAAGCGTCTGCTGCAACGTTCGGCAACGGCCGGTTGAGGGCACAGCGGATGGAATTACGTCTGCGGACCAGTCGTGGTGGTACAGCAGGGTGTCGTGTTGACAAAAAAGTCTGAGCCAGATGGCGAAAGAGGTATTGTAGTTGTAGTCATTTCGTTTGCTGGCCGGGAGATGCGCCTGGCTCGCAGCTAACTGGTGCTAGCTTCGGGTCAGGTGCATTAGCCACTATATCCACTCGGTAGCAGCTAGCTAGCGACGATGATCTGCTGCAAAGGTCCAAAGCTTACGGCAAGTATCCGGTAGTAGTAGTGGATTCTAGCCGTGTCCGGGAGGCATTGGCTGGGTAGCTGGGTGATCACAGAGTGGGCCGGGAGGTGGGCCTAGCTCAGGGCTAGCTTCGAGGCTGGGCCACTCGGTGGCAGCTTGCAAGCTGTGATGATCAGGAGTAATGGTCCAGGGTTTACAGCAGGAATCCAGCGTTGTAGTGGATAAAAACAGTCCGAGGCTGGTAGGTATTATCCAGGCTAAAAAAAAATACGGTTGGTGCCTGTGCAGAAGGTAAAGGACGCTAGCAGTGGCTAACAATGACTAAAAAGCTAGTAGCTAAGTAGCTGGTTAGCTTCTGATGGCTAGCTTCTGATGGAGGTACTGGTTATAAGGTCTAAAAAAATTGCGGATCCGAGTCACATTGAGTGAGGCGGATTACCGGAAGGTATATTTAATTTAAAAATAGAAAAGAGATTGAAAATAAATTGAAATATATACAAAAAAGACGAAAGATACAAAAAGTAAGGTCATTGTCCATTTGGAAGACCCATTTGCGACCAAGCTTCAACTTCCTGACTGATGTCTTGAGATGTTACTTCAATATATCCACTTAACTTTCCTGCCTCATGATGCCATCTATTTTGTGAAGTGCATCAGTCCCTCCTGCAGCAAAGCACCCCCACAACATGATGCTGCCACCCCCATGCTTCACAGTTGGGATGGTGTTCTTTGGCTTGCAAGCCTCCCCCTTTTTCCTCCAAACATAACTATGGTCATTATGGCCAAACAGTTCTATTTTTGTTTCATCAGACCAGAGGACATTTCTCCAAAATGTACGATCTTTGTCCCCATGTGCAGTTGCAAACCATAGTCTGGCTTTTCTATGGCAGTTTTGGAGCAGTGGCTTCTTCCTTGCTGAGCAGCCTTTCAGGTTATGTCGATATATGACTCATTTTACTGTGGATATAGATACTTTTGTACCTGTTTCCTTTGGTACCTGCATCTCCACAAGGTCCTTTGTGGTTGTTCTGGGATTGATTTGCACTTTTCGCACCAATGTACGTTAATCTCTAGGAGACAGAACGTGTCTCCTTCCTGAGCGATATGATGGCTGCGTGGTCCCATGCTGTTTATACTTGCGTACTATTGTTTGTAAAGATGAACGTGGTACCTTCAGGCATTTGGAAAATGCTACCAAGAATGAACCAGACTTATGGAGGTCTACAATCTTTTTTCTGAGGTCTTGGCTGATTTCTTTTGATTTTCCCATGACGTCAAGCAAAGATTCACTGAGTTTGAAGGTAGGCCTTGAAATACATCCACAGGTACACCTCCAATTGACTCAAATTATGTCAATTTGCCTATCAGAAGCTTCTAAAGCCATGACATCATTTTCTGGAATTTTCCAAGCTGTTTAAAGGCACAGTCAACTTAGTGTATGTAAACTTCTGACCCACTGGACTTGTGATACAGTGAATTATAAGTGAAATAATCTCTGTAAACAATTCTGGGAAAAATTGCACAAAGTAGATGCACAAAGTAGATGTCCTAACCAACTTGCCAAAACTATAGTTTTGTTAACAAGAAATTTGTGGAGTGGTTGAAAAAGTAGTTTTAATGACTCCAACCTAAGGGTATGTATATTTCCAACTTCAACTGTACATGTTGGTTTCCATGTTACACCTGCAATGTTAAACATCACAACAGGCTTGAAGTAACCTACTTGAACTTGAATATGGAACCCAGAAATTCAAGTACTGGAATAGATTTACCTTGAAAATTATACTTTCTCAATTCGGTGCTTAAAAAGTCCTTGTAATTATTGTAGCCAATTTATGTTATCCTATGTAACGGTTGTCGTCGGATTTAGACCAAATGCAGCGGGGAAATGTGCACTCATCTTCTTTATTATAATCGGACAAGAAGGAGAACCAAAATAAACACGTACACAAAGAAAACACAACGACTATTCACAGGCTGGTAAGGCACAAGACTATACACAGAACAATCTCCCACAAAGCACTCAAACACATACCTATATATAGGACTCTCAATCAGAGGCAACTAGAAAACACCTGCCTCCAATTGAGAGTCCAACCCCAATTAACAAAACATAGAAATACAAAAGACTAGACAGAACATAGAAATACACTAACATATAACAGTATCCAAACCCCCCCCCCCCCCCCCCCCGGAATACATAAATCAAATACCTTACTAAACAAACCACCACCCCGAACCACATAAATCAAATACCCTCTGCCACGTCCTGACCAAACTACAATAACAAATAACCCCTATTACTGGTCAGGACGTGACAGTACCCCCCCCCCCCCCCCCAAAAAAAAACAAAATTACACCAAAACAAACATAAATCCCTTAAACTAAAGGGAGGGAAGGGAGGGTGGCTGCCGTCAACGACGGCACCTGTGCAACACCCCCCCTCCCCTACCCACCTATACTGGAGGTGGCTCAGGTTCTGGTCTACTGCCCTCCAGACTATAGGCAGACTCGCTTGGTTCCGGGCCGTAGGCAGACTCACTCGGTTCCGGTTCGCAGGCAGACTCACTCGGTTCCGGATCGCAGGCAGACTCACTCGGTTCCGGATCGCAGGCAGACTCACTCGGTTCCGGACTGTAGACCCATTCACCCCTCTCCGAACTGTGGGCCGTCTCACTCGGTTCTGCACAGTGGGCCATCTCCCTTGGTTCCGAACTGTAGGCCGTCTCACTCGGTTCCGGGCTTAACACTCTTACCGGATACTCATGACGGTGTACTGTTGTTGGATACTCTGGACGGGGCACTGTTGCCGAATACTTTGGACAGGGCACTGTTTCCGGACTCTCTGGACGGGGCACTGTTTCCGGACACTCTGGACAGGGTACTGTTTCCGGACACTCTGGACAGGGCACTGTTTCCGGGCACTCGAGGCTGGGCTGACGCACTGGAAGCCTGATGCGTGGGACTGGTAGTGGAGGTACCAGCCTGGGGACACGCATCTCAGGGCTAGTGCGGGAAGCAGGATCCGGCCGAGTGGAACTGGTATTACGCACTGGAAGCCTGATGTGTGGTGCTGGTACTGGATGTGCCAGTTTGGGAACACGCACCTCATGGCTAGTGCGGGGAGCAGGAACGGGCTGAGTTGGACTGGGCTGACGTATTGGAGGCCTGGTGCGTGGTACTGGTACTGGATATACCGGGCCGTGGAGAAGCACTGGTGGTCTCAATCGCACCTCCTGCACAACCCGTCCTGGCTGGATGGAACTAGTAGCCCTGTACGAGCAGAGTGCTGGTACAGGGCGAACTGGGCTGTGCAGGGGCCTGATGGTTGCTGTGCGTAGAGTGGGCGTAGGGTAGCCTGGACCTAGGAGGCGCACCGGTGACCAGATGCGCTGCGCAGGCATCCTCCTACCAGGCTGGATGCCCACTCTAGCACGGCATCTGCTAGAGGCTGGGATCACTCGCACCGGACTGTGCGTGCGTATGGGCGAGATCGTGCGCACTTCCGCATACCTCGGCGCGCTCCACTCCAAACGCTTCCCATAAAAAGCACGTGGAGCTGGCTTAGCCAAACTACCCGTGTGCCCCCCCCAAAAAAATTATTGGGGGTGCCTCTCTGGCTTAAACGCCAGTTGTGTTCCCCTGTAGCGTTCCCAGTCTTCGCTCCACTTTCTCCATGGACCTTCTCCGGCCATAATCTCCTCCCACGTCCAGTTTTCCCGATAGTCCATATTATTCTCCCGTTGCTCCTTACCCCGCTGCTTGGTCCTTGGTTGGTGGGAGATTCTGTAACGGTTGTCGTCGGATTTAGACCAAAATGCAGCGGGGAAATGTGCACTCATCTTCTTTATTATAATCGGACAAGAAGGAGAACCAAAATAAACACGTACACAAAGAAAACACAACGACTATTCACAGGCTGGTAAGGCACAAGACTATACACAGAACAATCTCCCACAAAGCACTCAACAAACACATACCTATATATAGGACTCTCAATCAGAGGCAACTAGAAAACACCTGCCTCCAATTGAGAGTCCAACCCCAATTAACAAAACATAGAAATACAAAAGACTAGACAGAACATAGAAATACACTAACATATAACAGTGGTGTTGCATCTCTGGTCTAAAAAAATGTATCCCATTTCCCCAGGGCAGTGATTGGGGACATTGCCCTGTGTTCTATTGGACAAACTCAGGTATGTTTATCCTATTTCATTTGCTTCCTTTTATGAAACGTTTTTCAACAGAATCGGCAGAATGAATAGTACCTGTGGCACTCCAGGAACAGGGTTGCTTACACCTGCATTATAGTGAGTCCACCAGATCAGAGGCAGTAGGGAAGACCAGGGACGTTCTCTGTTTAGTGAGTCCACCAGATCAGAGGCAGTAGGGATGACCAGGGACATTCTCTGTTTATTGAGTCCACCAGATCAGAGGCAGTAGGGATGACCAGGGACGTTCTCTGTTTAGTGAGTCCACCAGATCAGAGGCAGTAGGGATGACCAGGGACGTTCTCTGTTTAGTGAGTCCACCAGATCAGAGGCAGTAGGGATGACCAGGGACGTTCTCTGTTTAGTGAGACCCAATATTCGTTTATCCTATATTATTTTGCAAAGCACTAGCCAGGTGATGGCAGTATTTACACACTTATCAAGCTCAGTCTCTTGTCTACAATACAAAACAGCACTTATGATTAATGGCAGTCTGTACAAAATGTGCACAAAATTATTTAACACATTTGAAATTGGTATGAAAGAAGAGGTTAGGAAATATACCTTAATTTGGAGGTAAAGGTAGTGTATATCTACAGATCCCTTATGAAAAAAAACATGAATTTCACGTGATCACATGTGAAGTGTTCCAAAAACACGTTTTCACATGATTTCACATGTGAAATTTCATGTGAAATCATGTGATTTCCCACATGTGAAATCATGTGGGTTTTCTGTAAGGGATGGCACACAGTATTGCTTACCTAAATAGTCTGTAGTTTAACATTATCTGCCTGTTTCAACAAGCCCTGCTCCACCAGCTCCTTATACAGAGATTCAATATTCCTATAGGATGTAAATATTTAAATATTTAAGAATGGTTGTGTTGTTTCATTCAAATTCTAAAGCCCCTGTCATGTACATTCCATGGGTAAAAGTGAATGGTACATAGCTAAAAGGGAGTAGGGGTGAACAGGATGTTTTGAAAGAGTATGCTCCCAATATGCTCCACACCATCCCCAGGCTATGCCAGTGATGTATAATCTGGACAAAGCAGTCTCATTCACCTAGCGAGTGTGATAAGCCTATGATGGCAACTGCCCCCAGGTCACTGTCCTTGGCCCTCTTTTTCCTCTCCTCATCCCGCTGGATCTCCCTCATGAACTTGGCCCTCCAACACCTGGATGATCTTTATGGCTTGCTCCCGGTTCAGGGCCCACACTCCTACAGGCTGGGGGCCCAATACAACATGGGGTACAAAAGGTGGTCCTGTGTGGCTCAGTAGGTAAGCATGGATCTAGCACTGCCAGAGTCATGGGTTCGATTCCTGCTGGGGTCACAAACTTTAATGTATGCACTCCCTGTACTGTGAGTCGCTTTAGATAAAAGCTATGTACTGTAGGAGACTAATCATGTTCTAGTCTTCTTATCAACTATCATTGAACAAAAAGCCAAACATTTGGGGGCATAAACTCACAGGTGTGAACATCTTAACCATTAGGCGACCTTAACCGTTAGGGGTTAAGGTCACTGCAATATATTCCTATGTTTACAGATTACTTTCCATTGTCATGTAATTTACACCCGTGACCTAACTGTGACTTAAAGAGCCTATACATTTATCAATGCAAATAATAATATCAATGCACCTAATGCAATGCACCTAGTGCAATTCATATTGCACTAGGTGCAGTCTCTGTGTTATGTCTGTGCCATATTTGATTAAAACGCTATCTATCATTCTATTATCACTTTACACTGTAAATAATAGGTTGCAGTGCTTGCATGACAGAATAGCATTTTAGGGCGATTTTGCAACCACAGGCTTTTTTGTGTCCCAGGAGTAGATTTTTAACAAATAATTCTAATTTAGATTTTTATGTTGAGGCGAAAATAAACCTTTTCTTTTTTTTCATTTTTCAAGTAAGTTTTTTTGTTCATTTTCTAAAGCATTTTATTTCTGATTTCACTGTTTTGCATTGGCAAAGCAGTTGTCCCACACCCTGACTTTTGATCTTCTGCAATATATTTCCACAAGAAACATTTTGATAATTTGAAAATAGTTAATAGACCTGGTTAGAAAAAAAGGGCAAAAAATGGAAGCCATATACCTCTTTACTCTGCATGAGCACTAAATAGATTTTTATGAAATACAGTTGTCCCACAGGTTTGCATCATTACCATCACACTGAATAAAATGATCACTTATAGTATTTTTTCAACAATTTACACATTAAGTCACACAAAACTGGAAATTGACAGTGGAGAACAAGGATATGACATAGAGATCTCTTTTTCAAATGTGCCCTGTATAATACAACACAAATATACACATTACACACAAAATATATATATATACAGTACCAGTCAAAGGTTTGGACACACCTACTCATTCAAGGGTTTTTCTTAATTTTTACTATATTCTAAATTGTAGAATAATAGTGAAGACATCAAAACTATGAAATAACACATATGGAATCATGTCATAACCAAAAGAAGTACACTGCTCAAAAAAATAAAGGGAACACTTAAACAACACAATGTAACTCCAAGTCAATCACACTTCTGTGAAATCAAACTGTCCACTTAGGAAGCAACACTGATTGACAATAAATTTCACATGCTGTTGTGCAAATGGAATAGACAACAGGTGGAAATTATAGGCAATAAGCAAGACACCCCAAATAAAGGAGTGGTTCAGCAGGTGGTGACCACAGACCAGTTCTCAGTTCCTATGCTTCCTGGCTGATGTTTTGGTCACTTTTGAATGCTCGCAGTGTTTTCACTCTAGTGGTAGCATGAGACGGAGTCTACAACCCACACAAGTGGCTCAGGTAGTGCAGCTCATCCAGGATAGCACATCAATGCGAGCTGTGGGAAGAAGGTTTGCTGTGTCTGTCAGCGTGGTGTCCAGAGCATGGAGGCGTTACCAGGAGACAGGCCAGTACATCAGGAGATGTGGAGGAGGCCGTAGGAGGGCAACAACCCAGCAGCAGGACCGCTACCTCCGCCTTTGTGCAAGGAGGAGCAGGAGGAGCACTGCCAGAGCCCTGCAAAATGACCTCCAGCAGGCCACAAATGTGCATGTGTCTGCTGAAACGGTCAGAAACAGACTCCATGAGGGTGGTATGAGGGCCCGACGTCCACAGGTGGGGGTTGTGCTTACAGCCCAACACCGTGCAGGACGTTTGGCATTTGCCAGAGAACACCAAGATTGGCAAATTCGCCACTGGCGCTCTGTGCTCTTCACAGATGAAAGCAGGTTCACACTGAGCACGTGACAGACGTGACAGAGTCTGGAGACGCCGTGGAGAACGTTCTGCTGCCTGCAACATCCTCCAGCATGACCGGTTTGGCGGTGGGTCAGTCATGGTGTGGGGTGGCATTTCTTTGGGGGGCCGCACAGCCCTCCATGTGCTCGCCAGAGGTAGCCTGACTGCCATTAGGTACCGAGATGAGATCCTCAGACCCCTTGTGAGACCATATGCTGGTGCGGTTGGCCCTGGGTTCCTCCTAATGCAAGACAATGCTAGACCTCATGTGGCTGGAGTGTGTCAGCAGTTCCTGCAAGAGGAAGGCATTGATGCTATGGACTGGCCCGCCCGTTCCCCAGACCTGAATCCAATTGAGCACATCTGGGACATCATGTCTCGCTCCATCCACCAATGCCACGTTGCACCACAGACTGTCCAGGAGTTGGCGGATGCTTTAGTCCAGGTCTGGGAGGAGATCCCTCAGGAGACCATCCGCCACCTCATCAGGAGCATGCCCAGGCTTTGTAGGGAGGTCATACAGGCACGTGGAGGCCACACACACTACTGAGCCTCATTTTGACTTGTTTTAAGGACATTACATCAAAGTTGGATCAGCCTGTAGTGTGGTTTTCCACTTTAATTTTGAGTGTGACTCCAAATCCAGACCTCCATGGGTTGATAAATTGTATTTCCATTGATTATTTTTGTGTGATTTTGTTGTCAGCACATTCAACTATGTAAAGAAAAAAGTATTTAATAAGATTATTTCTTTCATTCAGATCTAGGATGTGTTGTTTAAGTGTTCCCTTTATTTTTTTGAGCAGTGTATTAATCAAATCAAAATATATTTTATATTTGAGATTCTTCAAAGTAGCCACCCTTTGTCTTGATGACAGCTTTGCACACTCTTGGCATTCTCTCAACCACCTTCACCTACTGTTTTCCAACAGTATTGATGAAGTTCCCACATGTTGACAGCATTTCCTTCACTCTGAGGTCCAACTCATCCCAAACCATCTTAGTTGGGTTGAGGTCGGGTGATTGTGGAGGCCAGGTCATCTGATGCAGCACTCCATCACTCTCCTTCTTGGTCAAATAACCTTTATACAGCCTGGAGGTGTGTTGGGTCATTGCCCTGTTGAAAAACAAATGATAGTCCCACTAAGCTCAAACCAGATGGGATAGCGTATCGCTGCAGAATGCTGTGGTAGCCATGCTGATTAAGTGTGCCTTGGATTCAAAATAAATCACAGACAGTGCCACTAGCAAAGCACCCCCACACCATCACACCTCCTCCTCCATGCTTCACGGTGGGAACCACACATGCGGAGATCATCCATTCACCTACTCTGCGTCTCACATAGACATGGCGGTTGGAACCAAAAATCTGAAATTTGGACTCATCAGACCAAAGAACAGATTTCCACTGGTCGAATGTCCATTTCTCGTGTTTCTTGGCGCAAGCAAGTCTCTTCTTCTTACTGATGTCCTTTAGTAGTGGTTTCTTTGCAGCAATTCGACAATGAAGGCCTGATACATGCAGTCTCCTCTGAACAGCTGATGTTGAGATGTGTATGTTACTTGAACTCTGTGAAGCATTTATCTGGGCTGCAATTTCTGAGGCTGGTAACTCTAATGAACTTATCCTCCGCAGCAGAGGGAACTCTGTGTCTTCCTTTCCTGTGGCGTTCATCATCCAAGCCACTTTCAACATAGCGCTTGATGGTTTTTGCGACTGCACTTGAAGAAACTTTAAAAGTTCTTTACATTTTCCGGATTTACTGACCTTCATGTCTTAAAGTAATGATGTACTATCATCTTTGCTTATTTTAGCTGTTCTTGCCATAATATGGACTTGGTCTTTTACCAAATAGGACTATCTTCTGTACACCACCCCTACCTTTTGCAATTATGTTAGCACAGCTGAAAACTGTTGTTCTGATTAAAGAAGCAATAAAACTGTCCTTCTTTAAACTAGTTGAGTATCTGGAGCATCAGCATTTGTGGGTTCGATTACAGGCTCAAAATGGCTAGAAACAAAGAACTTTGTTCTGAAACAGTTACTTTGCTTATGTTGCTTCCGGAGGCAGTTTGGAATTCGGTAGTGAGTGTTGTAACCAAGGACAAACTCTTAAACTCCACTTCACAATAACAACACTAGCAGCTAACCAGGTCAGCTTCATCGGGGAGGAAATTTGACAAACAGACTTGAAATTAAATGTTTTCCTCATCAATCTACACACAATAACCCATAATGACAAATCGAAAACAGGTTTGTACAATTTTTTTGCAAATGCATTAAAAATTTAAAAAACTGAAATATCTTATTTAGATAAGTATGTAGACCCTTTGCTATAATATTTGAAAGTGAGTTCAGGTGCATCCTGTTTCCATTGATTATCCTTGAGATGTTTCTACAACTTGATTGGAGTCCACTTGTGGTAAATTCAATTGACTGGACATGATTTGGAAAGGCACACACCTGTCTAAATAAGGTCCCACAGTTGACAGTGCATGTCAGAGCAAAAACCAAGCCATGAGGTTGAAAGAATTGTCCGTAGAGCTCAAAGACAGGATTGTGTCGAGGCACAGATCTGGGGAAGGGTACCAAAAAATGTCTGCTTTATTGAAAGTCCCCTAGAACACAGTGGCCTCCATCATTCTTAAATGGAAGAAGTTTGGAACCACCAAGACTCTTCCAAGAGCTGGCCACCTGGCCAAACTGTGCAATTGGGGGAGAAGGGCCTTGGTCAGGGAGGTGACCTGATGGTCACTCTGACAGAGCTCCAGAGTTCCTCTGTGGAGAATGGGAGAACCTTCCAGAAGGACAACCATCTCCGCAGCATTCCACCAATCAGGCCTTTATGCTAGAGTGGCCAGACGGAAGCCACTCCTCAGTAAAAAACACATGACAGCCTGCTTGGAGTTTGCCAGTAGGCACCTAAAGGACTATCAGACCATGAGAAACAAGATTCTCTGGTCTGATGAAACCAAGATTGAACTCTTTGGGTTGAATGCCAAGCGTCATGTCTGGAGGAATCCTGGCACCATCCCTACGGTGAAGCATGGTGGTGGCAGCATCATGCTGTGGGGATGTTTTTAAGGGCTGGGACTGGGAGACTCGTCAGGATCGAGGGAAAGATGAACAGAGCAAAGTACAGAAAGATCCTTGATGAAAACCTGCTGCAGAGCGCTCAGGACAGACTGGGGCAAATGTTCACCTTCCAACAGGACAACGACCCTAAGCACACAGCCAAGACAGCCAAGACAACCAAGACTGGCTTCAGGACAAGTCTCTGAATGTCCTTTAGTGGCCCAGCCAGAGCCCGGACTTGAATCCGATCGAACATCCTCTGGAGAGACCTAAAAATAGCTGTGCAGCAACGCTCCCCATCCAACCTGACAGAGCTTGAGAGGATCTGTAGAGGGAAGAACTCCCCAAATACAGGTGTGCCAAGCTTGTAGCGTCATACCCGAGAAGACTCTAAGGCTGTAATCGCTGCCAAAGGTGCTTCAACAAAGTACTGAGTAATGGGGAAATGTAAATGTGTAACACCCTGGCCATAGAGAGGGGTTTTTGTTCTTTATTTTGGTTAGGCCAGGGTGTTACATTGGGTGGGCGTTCTATGTTCCTTTTTCTATGTTTTTGTATTTCTTTGTTTTGGGCCGTGTGTGGCTCCCAATCAGGCACAGCTGAAGTTCGTTGTTGCTGATTGGGAGTCACACATAAGGAGCATGTTTTTCCTTTGGGTTTTGTGGGTAATTGTTTCTGTTCAGTGTGTTTCCTGACAGGACTGTTTCTGGTCGTTTTTGTTTCGTTTTTGTAAAGTGTTCTCTTTTTTATTTAAAATTCTAATGATGAACACATCCTCTGCTGCAGCTTGGTCTAATTCTGACGACGGCCGTTACAAAATGTCATTTTTAAGATTTTTATTTGTTTCCAATTTGCTATAATTTCCAAAAAAAGGGTTTTGCTTTGTCATTATGGGGTTGATGAGGGGAAAACGATTTAATCAATTTTAGAATAAGGCTGTAACATAACAAAATATGAAAAGAGTCAAGGGGTCTGAATACTTTCCGAATGCACTGTAGGTTACACTATATTTAGATACTTCAAATACTGTCTGAGACACTTGTAGAAAAAAATAAGACTGCCTGAGATACCTTTGCTATTTGTCTCCGTACTCAATAAATGCTGAAACACTATTTGTGATGGTGTTCTTTGTTTGAATGTATATGGAGGAAATATACAATATGGAAAACATGTCTCACACTCAGTCATACTTAGTAGAATAATGAATGGATTGGCAAGATTTTGGCACTGTCAACTTTGAGAAGGTTAGTAGGAAAATGCATCATTTAAACCACGTAAATATTCTCACATTCACTGAACATTTAGTATTTGAAACTTAAACATTCATTTCCCAACTGATTTTTCTATAATTCTACAGGCTCTTTATCATTCTCCATATCTTATATTCCAATGCATCCAACATTATGCATGTATACCATGCCATGCTCACCATGCCCACCATGCCTCCCATGCCCACCATGTCCCCCATGCTCAACATGCCCACCATGGTCACCATGTCCCCCATGCCCCCCATGCCCACCATGCCCACCACGCCCCAATGCCCACCATGCCCACCATGCTCACCATGCCCCCATGCCCACCATGCCAACCATGCCCACCAT
This sequence comes from Salmo trutta, assembly GCF_901001165.1. NCBI lineage: Eukaryota > Metazoa > Chordata > Actinopteri > Salmoniformes > Salmonidae > Salmo > Salmo trutta. Next base: position 10,328,409 of record NC_042973.1, on the reverse strand, counting down.
GCCCGCCATGCCCACCAGGCTTCTAGTTGTGCACGGGTCAGCTGTTCACCTGCACCCGCCCACAATTGCTAATAACCCATCTGCAACCACATGACTATATGTAATAAAGTGAAAATCTGAGGCCCGCACCCGACCCTGACCCGCTACCATTTTTTTGACAGGGGGGTGCTGAACCATTATTTTGACAGGGGGGAGCAGAACCATTATTTTGACAGGGGGGTGTAGAACCATTGTTTGACAGGGGAGTGCAGAACCATTGTTTGACAGGGGGGTGCAGAACCATTTCTTTGACAGGGGGGTGCAAAACCATTGTTTTGACAGGGGGGGTGCAGAACCATTTTTTGACAGGGGGGTGCAGAACCATTGTTTTGACATGGGGGTGCAGAACCATTGTTTTGACAGGGGGTGCAGAACCATTGTTTTGACAGGGGGGGTGCAGAACCATTAATTTGACAGGGGGTGCAGAACCATTGCTTTGACAGGGGGGTGCAGAACCATTTTTTGACATGGGGGTGCAGAACCATTGTTTTGACAGGGGGGTGCAGAACCATTGTTTTGACATGGGGGTGCAGAACCATTGTTTTGACAGGGGGTGCAGAACCATTGTTTTGACATGGGGGTGCAGAACCATTGTTTTGACAGGGGGGTGCAGAACCATTGCTTTGACAGGGGGGTGCAGAACCATTGATTTGACAGGGGGGTGCAGAACCATTGTTTTGACAGGGGTGCAGGATTTTTTTGTTGCCTGATTTAGATATTTTTCTGCTCATAATTTAGGACATTTTGGTATAGGCTATTTGTTAGTCAACTTGTCTAGAATTAGATACATGCAGCTTCTCTTCTGTCATTATATGTTGCCCTAGAATAAATAAATCCTTGCTCACCAGAATGTTATATATTGATAGAATGAATGCTTCAATCTAGTTGGCATCTGTAAAGTTTTCTCTGTCTGGAGCAAAGACGTTTAGGACTAAACGCAATAATATTTTTTTTTTTTAAGGTTTTCTGGGCAAAATGTCCAAATGACATCAGTTTGACCGGTTGTAAGGAAACAGAAAGCTGTGAAAATGACCCAACATATTTCTGATCAGATTTTAGCTTGGCCTGGATGCATATTTTATGTGGTTGAAATAGGCTACTATCAGCTTTTATGAAGCTGATAAAGGCAGCACCTCGACAGACGCTATCTAACTGCACATTCGCATTCTCTGAAGATGTCAAAATCAATTAATTGCATTTCTCCACTCCTGTTCCCAAGTCAAGATTTAGCCTACATTTGGTGTAAGCCTATCATTTTACTGCAATAAATGCTTAATTCTGCAGGAGTTCTGTATTTCCAGTCCTGTGAAATCCATAGATTAGGGCCTAATGAATTTATTTAAATTCAGACTGTGGGAGTGAGTCCTCGCCAGCAGCCGAATTCATTGACTACTTCCTCAATCCCATCTCACAAAGGCGCCCTAGCTACCTTAAGGACACATACCATTTCATAGACACACTTCACAACATCCCAGAATAGGTATGCACATGCACATGCACACCTATTCATTATAGATATAGATTCTCTCTACACCAACATAGATATCTTGTCAGGTTTAGCAGCAGTGGAATCTGCACTCCAGAGATATCCAGATCCAGATAGACCAGACTCACACCTCCTTCAGCTTCTAGAACTTGGCTTAAGAAACAATTATTTCACATTTAATAATAAACACTACCTATAGATTCATGGGATGGCGATGGGTAAAAAGTTTGCCCCAACCTATGCTAATATTGATTTGGCAGACTGGGAGTTGACAGCCTTGGCTAAATGCCCATTGTGTCCCATGTTTTATAGACGATACATGGATGATATCTTCGGAGTGCGGGAACCTAATCTGATACATTTCACAACATTCACTGAAATACTCAATAACCATCATCCTACCATAACAGTTAAATATGTCATCCACCCACATACAATCAACTTCTTGGACACAACAATACTTTTTACAGATACTGACACACACATAGTCTCCTTACAAACAAAAATATATTTCAAGGACACAGACACACTACTTCAGTCCAGTTATCACCCAAAACATACATTCACTGGCATTGTCAATCACAACTCATTCGATTCCATAGACTATGTACACAACAGAAAGACTTTCATTCAGTCACACAGACCCTATTAAGTGCACTGGGGAAGAGGGGATACTCAAAGCGGTCATTGAGGTACATAAAGGCAAACACACTGGCAGGCCTCACCCAGTACAGATTGCGTGATCCCCCTAACCTTAACCCTAACCTTAACCCCAACCCTAACCCCAACCTTAACCCCAACCCAAAACCTAACCTTAACCCCAAACCTAACCTTAACCCCAACCCTAACCTTAACCCCAACCTTAAACCCAACCCCAAACCTAACCTTAACCCCAACCCCAACCGTAACCCCAACCCCAACCTTAACCCCAACCCTAACATTAATCCTAACCCCAACCCTAACCTTAACCCTAACCTTAACCCCAACCCCAAACCCAACCCTAACCTGGAGGCAGCTCTGCGGAGTGGTCCCTAGCTGGCACAGCCACAGTCCTAAAATCTGATTTTAAACCTAAACCTAACCTTAACCCTAATTTGACTGATTTCCTTATATGAATATTAGAAATTGTTGCATGTTGAGTTTATATTTTTGTTCAGTATAATTGGATAAATTAGAAGAAAAAAAAGAGTTGAGATGCAGCCACTCGCATGTAGTTCACTATTTCTCAAATCAATATGGACAGCACCCGGTGCTGAAAGTTGAGTTGGCAAATTTACTAAAAAAGAGAGCTTTGTTGGAGCCCTAAGAAATAAATAGGCTTACCTGTTTGTCAGATGCAATTATGTTATCCATATATTTGTCGGTATAGCTATTTCCTCCAATACTGTCACCATACACTCCTTATTTCTTGACAATTTTCCCTCCAGCAGGTGACGTTGTTTTGTTGTTTCGCCCACCAAGAAAGGAGTTTTTGTATGGAGTTCGATGAGTGTCGAAATTGGCCAACTAAAAAATGTATGACTTATTTGCTACGTGCGGTTTATTTGATCAAATAGTAGTTTTGTCATGGTTAAGTTGTTGGGGTGTATTGATATAAGCGGGACACGTGACATCAAGGCAAGTTTGAGAAAAAACACTTTATATCGGCATTGTCTCGAGATGGCCTTGCATATTCATGTCATTAAGCTAGTAGCACAGCATCTCTCTTCATTGAATACCGGCGGCTGATGTCAACAACCCTCATCGAATATTAAAAAAGGGATTACAATAATGAGATGTATCCACTAGGGCTGACGCCATTTAGTCGACTGGTCGATTGTTTGGTCAATAGGCTGTTGGTCAACCGAGATTTCTTTAGTCAAGCAGTAGCAACAAAATAATATATATATGTATTTTTTTTCACCTTTATTTTTTTATCATGGTGTACAAGACACCTGTCTGATTCGCGCCTGTCTGAGTGGACTGATCTATTGTGGAGGCCGTGCGATGGCCCAGTCCATCACTCCAAGACGTGCTACTGAAATTCTGTATGTTTATATTATGTAAGAACATATGCCCTTTCTCCCGCGTTGGATATTGGTCGCTGTCCGAGGTTCTGAAACACATACGTGCGCTGTTGAATTGGTGACTTTTCCAAGACCATGTTGCTATGTGCACAATAGCAAAGTTAACCAGCATATTGGTGTTGAGAACAATTGCAGCGGAGGCACCAGTGGAGTTAGGAGACGAGAGAACAGCCCTGTTCTAAGAAAAGTGAGAAGAGAGGAAACCACAACTTAATTAGGTCCATAATGTCTCAGCCTCCAGTATTTATGCTGCAGTAGTTTATGTGTTGGGGGGCTAGGGTCAGTCTGTTATATCTGGAGTATTTCTCCTGTCTTATCCGGTGTCCTGTGTGAATTTAAGTATGCTCTCTCTAATTCTCTTTTTCTCTCTTTCTCTCTCTCGGAGGACCTGAGCCCTAGGACCATGCCTCAGGACTACCTGACATGATGACTCCTTGCTGTCCCCAGTCCACCTGGCCGTGCTGCTGCTCCAGTTTCAACTGTTCTGCCTGCAGCTATGGAACCCTGACCTGTTCACCGGACGTGCTACCTGTCCCAGACCTGCTGTTTTCAACTCTCTAGAGACAGCAGGAGCGGTAGAGATACTCTCAATGACCGGCTATGAAAAGCCAACTGACATTTACTCTTGAGGTGCTGACTTGGTACACCCTCGACAACTGTGAATATTATTATTTGACCATGCTGGTCATTTATGAACATTTGAACATCTTGGCCATGTTCTGTTATAATCTCCACCCGGCACAGCCATAAGAGGACTGGCCACCCCTCATAGCCTGGTTCCTCTCTAGGTTTCTTCCTAGGTTCCTGCCTTTCTAGGGAGTTTTTCCTAGCCACCGTGCTTCTACACCTGCATTGCTTGCTGTTTGGGGTTTTAGGCTGGGTTTCTGTACAGCACTTTGAGATATCAGCTGATGTAAGAAGGGCTATATAAATACATTTGATTTGATAATCAACAGCCTAACTGTTATATGTGCCTGGCTTTATAAATCATCCATATATATCTACAGAAATAAGACAGATCCTGCTTCTGTTGCCTGTTTTAGTGTTTGTTTAATAGTCTACTGATTCCGTGAGCACCAAGCCTCATGCAACCACGTCAGATAAACAAAATTATTTCACAAATATGTCTGTTTTTAATCTTTGCTGTGTTGTAATAAAGGCTTTACACTTTTTTCCAGTTAGACCAGCCTCTCTGGTACGCTTATAATTTATTTAGTGTTTACACTGTTCTAAAATGTAAAAAAATATATATTTATTGTCACGACTCCCGCCGAAGTCGGCCCCTCTCCTTGTTCGGGCGGCGTTCGGCGGTCGACAACTAGTTCTCAAGGGATGGTCCTGTCAGTGTTCAGGGAGGTGTTTAGGTGTTTCCTTAGGTGCCACTACGGTGGAAAGTCCAAACCAGGTTTCCACCATGCACATTCCTCCCGAATATGCCGATTTGGCAATCGCCTTCTGTAAAAGGAAGCAATTACCACCCCATCGACCGGGGGATTGTGCGATAAATCTCCTGGAGGGTGCTGCACTTCCCAGGAGTCATGTGTATCCTCTGTCACAGGAGGAGACGGCGGCTATGGAAACATATGTCGCTGAATCTCTGGGACAGGGATACATTCGGCCCTCCATTTCACCTGTCTCCTCAAGCTTCTTTTTTGTGAAGAAGAACGATGGAGGTTTACGCCCGTGCATTGACTATCGAGGTTTGAACCAGATTACTGTTAAATACAGTTACCCGCTGCCTCTGATCACCAGTATGACAGAGTCATTGCTCGGGGCGTGCTTCTTCACAAAATTGGACCTCAGGAGCGCGTACAACCTGGTGCGTATCAGGGGAGGGGATGAGTGGAAGACGGCATTTAGCACTACTTCTGGGCACTATGAGTACCTCGTCCGTCTTCCAATCATTTGTGGATGAGATCTTCAGGGACCTGCACGGGCGGGGTGTAGTGGTGTATATAGATGATATTCTCATATACTCCACCACCCGCGCTGAGCATGTGTCCCTTGTGCGTACGGTGCTTGGTCGACTGTTGGAGCATGACCTTTACGTCAAGGCAGAGAAATGTCTGTTCTTTCAACAGTCCGTCTCCTTCCTTGGGTACCGTTTGTCCGCGTCAGAGGTGGAGATAGAGACTGACCGCATTTCAGCCGTGCGTAATTGGCCGACTCCAACAACGGTAAACGAGGTGCAGCGGTTTTTAGGGTTTGCCAACTACTACCGGAGGTTTATCCGGGGCTGTGGCCAGGTGGCGGCTCCCATTACCTCCTTACTGAAGGGGGGACCAGTGCGATTGCGGTGGTCGGCTGAGGCGGACAGAGCTTTTGGTAACCTGAATGCTCTGTTTACCACGGCTCCAGTGCTGGCGCATCCTGATCCCTCCTTAGCGTTCATAGTTGAGGTGGATGCATCCGAGGCTGGAATAGGGGCTGTGCTATCTGAGCGCTCGGGTAAACCACCAAAACTCCACCCCTGTGCTTTCTTTTCGAAGAACCTCAGCCCGGCGGAGCGAAACTATGACGTGGGGGATAGGGAGTTGTTAGCTGTTGTCGGGGCTCTGAAAGCGTGGAGACATTGGCTTGAGGGGGCTAGACACCCTTTCCTCATTTGGACTGACCACCGAAATCTGGAGTATATTCGGGCAGCGAGGAGACTGAACCCTCGCCAGGCTAGGTGGGCTATGTTTTTCACACGCTTTTCTTTCACTTTCCTATAAACCAGGTTCCCAGAACGTCAAGGCAGACGCACTGTCCCGGCTGTATGATACAGAGGAGCGGTCCACAGAGCCCACTCCCATAATTCCAGCCTCATGCCTGGTGGCACCGGTGGTATGGGAGGTGGACGCGGACATCGAACAGGCGTCACATGCAGAACCCACTCCCTCCCAGTGTCCCGTTGGGCGCGTGTACATGCCGTTTGATGTTCGCGATCGTTTGATCTGTTGGGCCCACACATCACCCTCCTCTGGTCATCCTGGTATAGGTCGGACGGTGCGCTGCCTTACGGGGAAGTACTGGTGGCCCACGTTAGCCAAGGACGTGAGGGTTTATGTCTCCTCCTGTTCGGTATGCGCACAGTGCAAGGCACCTAGACATCTGCCCAGAGGGAAATTACAACCCCTTCCCGTTCCGCAACGACCGTGGTCACACCTATCGGTGGATTTCGTGACGGATCTTCCCCCGTCACGGGGTAACACCACGATCCTGGTCGTTGTGGATCGGTTTTCTAAGTCCTGCTGTCTCCTTCCTTTGCCCGGTCTCCCTACGGCTCTACAGACTGCGGAGGCCCCATGTATTCCGGCACTACGGGGTGCCTGAGGATATAGTCTCTGATCGGGGTCCCCAATTTACGTCTAGAGTCTGGAGGGCGTTTATGGAACGCCTGGGGATCTCGGTCAGCCTTACCTCAGGGTTCCACGGGCAAGTGGAAAGAGTCAACCAAGAGGTGGGTAGGTTTCTGCGGTCCTATTGCCAGGACCGGCCGGGAGAGTGGGCATCATTTATCCCTTGGGCGGAGATGGCCCAAAATTCCCTACGCCACTCTTCCACTAACCTTACCCCTTTTCAGTGTGTGCTAGGGTATCAGCCGGTCCTGGCACCATGGCATCAGAGCCAGATCGAGGCTCCTGCGGTGGATGAATGGTTTCGGCACTCGGAGGAGACATGGAACGCTGCCCATGTACGTCTTCAACGAGCCATCAGGCGGCAAAAGGCGAGTGCCGACAGCCACCGCAGTGAGGCCCCGGTTTATGCACCGGGGGATCGGGTCTGGCTCTCGACCCGAAACCTGCCCCTTCACCTGCCCTGCCGGAAGCTGGGTCCGCGGTTTGTGGGGCCATTTAAAGTCCTCAGGAGATTGAACAAGGTTTGTTATAGGTTACAACTTCCCCCTGATTATTAACCCCTCGTTCCATGTGTCTCTCCTCAGGCCGGTGGTGACTGGTCCGCTCCAGCAGTCTGAGGTACGGGAGGTTCCTCCGCCCCCTCTGGACATCGAGGGTGCCCCGGCATATACTGTTCGAGCCATTATGGACTCCAGACGTCGGGCGAGGGGCCTTCAGTACCTCGTGGAGTGGGAGGGGTATGGCCCGGAGGAGCGAAGCTGGGTACCGGCGGAAGACATCCTGGATCCGTCGTTAATCCAGGATTTTCACCGCTTCCGTCCAGATCGCCCTGCTCCCCGTCCTCCGGGTCGTCCCCGAGGCCGGTGTCGGCGCGCTGCTGGAGCCGCGCGTCAGGAGGGGGGTACTGTCACGACTCCCGCCGAAGTCGGCCCCTCTCCTTGTTCGGGCGGCGGTCGACGTCACCGGCTTACTAGTTGCCACCGATCGATGTTTCACTGTTCGTTTGGTTTTGTCTTTATTGTGTACACCTGTTTTTCATTTCGCTAATCATGTTCATTATTTAACCTCTGCATTTCCTGTGTGTCTTGTCGGTGATTGTTTGTCTGTTTTGTGTAGTTGGAGGTGTTTCTCCAAACAATGTATTTTTCTATGAGAAGATTTATTGATATTTTTAGTAAACACGTTTGTTTACCTTTATCCCTGTGTCCTGCGCTTGACTCCTCCACTTCTCTAAGAAAACCATTACATTTATAATAATAATAATAACCCTCCTTTTCCTTGATCTCCTTCTTATTGTTATTATTACTATTATTATTATGACCATCATTATAATAATAAAAGACATGTCATTATCATTAGTAGGCTTAATATAGTATCCTTGTATAACCACCATTATAATAATAAGTCATGTCATTATCATTAGTAGGGTTAGTATAGCAGCCTTATATATCCACCATTATAATAATAAGTCATGTCATTATCATTAGTAGGGTTAGTATAGTATCCTTGTATAACCACCATCGAGCTGTAGGCCTAAGAGCACATCCTGTTTAGTCTTAATACCGTAACTTACTGAGGCCTATTTTTCAATACTTACATAGGCTACTGTATCAATCTATAATGTATATGTTCATGTCATCACACAGCATACGAGTCTTTCGTGATTTGAAATGCAATCAATCATTTTTTTTTTTACAAATCACATAACAAAGCGACCAAATTATTGCAACTGTTTTTAGTCTTTGCTGTAATGAAGGCTTTACAAAAAAAAACTAAAAAGTGCTACAACAGACTCTCTGGTATGCTTATAACATATTTAGTCTTGTTAAAATTGTTCCAAATGTCAAAAAAATTATATTGTTATCTAACTGCACCTGTTTGACACACATAATATGCACCCAGCACTTGCTCATTAAATTGTTTTTCTTGATCTCCAGTATTTTCCACTAGTCAAATTTATTCCACACATCCAACTTCCCCTTTACCTTCTGAGCAACCAGTAAACATTGCCCCATTTTGAGTTTTTTTGTTACATCCTCTGCATTCGTTTTGCTGTCACATTTGTTATGGTGTTCAGAGTTTTAAAGAGAGCAAGGGTTGAGGGAATAGGGAATGTTTTTCCTAAACAAATTAGGGATTTCGGTAATATAACTTTCCGATAACATAACTTCAGTAACACAGACAGCACGATACACAGTGTTGATGTTCTGTGGTGGTCGCTGCAGCAGGGAGGAGAGAGAGACAACGGGTGCTAGTCTCACAGTCACTCATCATCTTTTTTTTAACACAGCACAGCAAGTGCCCGGCACAATCAAATCAATTGCGGTTGGAATCCCTCTAGTCATTTGTGTGTCTTAAATCAAATGCTATTGGTCACATACACATGTTTAGCAGATGTTATTGCGGGTGTAGCGAAATGCTTGTGTTTCTAGCTCTAACAGTGCAGTAATGTCTAACAATTCACAACAAACGCATAATGCACACAAACCTAAAAGTAAAAGAACGGAATTAAGGAATATATAAATATTAGGATAAGCAATGTCGTAGTGGCATAGACTAAATTTCATCAAGCGGTTTGATTAAAGCATCAGACAAGCTCAGTGCATATAGTTGATTTGATTAAAACAAATAGGATGTGTCTATATATGGAAAAATACATGTTTAAAAAATGTGACCAATCGATTGGTTGAAAGAACAGACAACACTTGGTCGACCAAGATTTTTTTTAGTTGGGGACAGTAGTATCCACCAATCCAAAGAAAGGATAGGCGGGAAATAGACAGCCCGCCATGCTGCTATGTGGACAACGACTCCCATCGTGAGGGCGGAGAGACATGTATCTTGTCAGTATATCCATAATCTTCGGTTACATGTACGCGCTGACTGCTGACGTATCACTACGTTGTATCGAGCATGGTGTGACGCAAATGCGCCTCAACCAATAAAAACGTGTGGTGGCGTGGCCAGCCTGAACCGACCCCGCCCACAGCCAACCCTGCCTCGTTCTGTGTGCTGCTGTGACGGGTACTTGGGATTTTGATCACTCAGGTATCATATGAACACACAAGACATGGCAAAATCTGTAGAATTGCAGGAAATTTGCTTTAAAAATGCAAAATGTTCTGTCAGACAACAAGAGGGGTGACAAAATGAAGGAAATTAGAAGGGGGGGAAGGATTTCGGCAAGGCCATTTTGTTGCCCCCCCCCCCCCTTCTATCTTGGGACTGCAAGGCCTGGCACACTTCATAATCATGTTGGTAGCTCATGTTGACCAGTAGTGTGTGCCACAGAAAGTATTTGACTAGCCACAAAATTAAGGAAATTAGAAGGGTGGGGGGATTTCTGCAGGAAAGAAAATGGCCTTGCCGACCCCCCCCCCCCCCCCTTTCTAATTTCCTTAATTTTGTGGCTAGAGTCAAATACTTTCTATAGAACAAACTTCACGTCAGGATAGGCAAACGAAATAAATAATTAATGTATGTGTGTTATATTAAACATAGAAGAGGGAGTAAAATGTAGGCAAGCAATAAACATTTCAAAACAACTACTAGTCGAATAAGACATAGGAGAGATGACGAATTTTGAAAAATATATTTATTTATAGACTAATACAGTTGAAACAAATAGCCAAACCGAAACCTTCAGACATTACTAGTGCCTCCCGGGCGATCAAACCACCATAACAATACATGAAACGCAGGCTAACGTGATCATTGACAGCTGCCTTGAAGGACACAAATAAAAAAAATGCTTTCTGCTACTAAGATCACTGAAATGTAGGCTAAACTGACAACGGGGTGATGAGCCGAAATCTCAACTAGCAAGCAAGTCGCACACGAAGGGGGGAATTCTGGCAGGGGGAGATTTTCGGCCGGATCCGGTAACTCTCCTGTCATGACAAATCATGTTCATTTTTTACAATGTAAAGATTCTAATACACGTTATCAAAGTTCATGCGAGTTGCCTCTTAGTTATTTATCCTGCCCCACAAAAAAAGCGTAATGTGAAAAAGTAGATTTTCAGCCCGCGCCTAATATTCTAAGAGTTGATTTGGGTTGGGCCGGTCCGGGTTTATGGTTTGTGAAACATCATAACCTACATTTGAGACTAACGCGTGGCCGTGGCTGTGGCTGTGTGAGAAGCGCGCCAGTAATATGTATCACATCACTTTCTGTGATCTCTTTCCCGAGCCTGAAACTCTCATCTTTCCAACGTTGTACTTCATGTATTTCACAATATAATCATAGCCACGCGAAGTGTTCTGAACGAACTGCAGCACCCCTGATAAATGTAAATACATTTTCCAAAGTTATAGAATTACTGCTCTGTTCAGAAATAAATGAAATCATATCCTATTACACCATGGGAAGACCTATAATCCAGCGACAGAGCTGTGGATTGTAGCCTAATAACAAGAAATAGCCTACAGTCGGGAACATGCGGTAAATTTGTCAGTGAAAAAACAGCATGCAGACAAAACAGGCCTTTCGCAATATTTCAAATACAATCAAGGAAAAAACAGATTGGAAAGCAAATGGCTCCTGCTGAAAAGAGAAGACTCAATGCTGTAGGCTACCAACATATTTGATCAACTTCCAAATATTGTTTTACGATTGTTTTATAGGCTTTTGGCACGAGCGCATCAGGTGAGCTGCGCATCGTTGGGTCCGTCATTGAAACGGGAAAGCCTTTTAGTAGCATACAATATGTCTCCACACACCTAGGCCTAGGCTATTGATGGATTCAAGACAAGGTCGTTTTTATTGATCTCAGATTCTCAATTTGTCAGTGTCAAAGTAGCCTGCCATTTCATCATTTGTGCGGTATAACAAAATATTCTGCCAAAGTCTCCAGTGATTTAAAAAAAAAAAAAAAAAAATGTATTTTTATTTTAAGAACAAATTATTATTTACAATGACGGCCTATCCCGGTCAAAACTGGGGCAATTGTGCGTCGCCCTATGGGTCTCCCAATACACCGCCGGATGTGATAGAACCTCGATTCGAACCAGGCGACTCTAGTGACGCCTCTTGCATTGAGATGCAGTGCCTTAGACCGCTGCACCACTTGGTCTAAGGCGATGAATTGCATGAAATGCGTTTATAAAAAGCCAAACATTTCCCGGACCCCAGGCTACTAAAAATGTTCCCCATGTGTGCAACTTCTATAAGTGCCTCTTCTCTACTGCTCTATGCCACTTCGCAAATGTGATGATATGCATGCAATGCTTTATTATAAAGGTGATCTTTCTAATGAGTTCTGGTACCTTAGAACTCCCAGGTCACCCCACTCTCGTGCTCACCTTTTGTTCCATTATCTCCCGATTTACAAAAGAAGCACTGATAACTGCACGTCATGACACGCATGTGTACAAAATATCTTTCAATAAATGTTTGAGCTGTCTCCTGACATGTGTAGGCCCATGCTATAACTCATAAGATCAACACACAGCCTATAGTCTAGGCTAGCCTACTTGCCTGTATCAAAACTGTCTCTTGTCTATTTGAACTACAATTGTCCTAGAGTGACAACCAAACCACGTAATTGTATGTGATAAACAATCCATACCCGAAAATATATTCTATTTTGAACTCTCTCAAATGCTGGAATCAGTCCGAGGGCTGTTATTGAAAGCGCATTCTCTGCCGGGCTTAGGCGGTCACAAGACCTGGACATCCATGTTCAAAAGCATCCGCACGGCAATTAGCCGACACAGGTCAGTTTCTAGCCCGTCGGCCACTGAGAAACACCCCTGCCTTCAACAGGTCTCGCAACTTTGGAAACTTAGTTCACATACAGCTGCGCGCATTGGATAACCTCCCTTTCCCCAAATGGAAACCTCAGCATTACTCTCTCCTATCCAAATTCGACATTGTAACATTGTTTTTCCTAAACAGGTATAAGGAGTAAAGTGGTGTTCTTAGCCCACATTCAGTGATGGTTTTAGACGTAACGGATGGTTGATGTTGCAAGGAGGGGCACATGCCAAACGGAGCGAACAGCAGTGGAAGAAATTAAACCAAAGATGTCAACAGTTGCCTACCACCCACTCGAAATCGATTGTATTACCTTCAAGAAGCTCGCTGAACGTATAAAACGGGACGCATGATATCAAGACTCAGAAGACTTGCTGCAGACAACGGAATCTTCTCCCAAAACGCGAAACAACTGACAACGTCTAGAGAGATTTGATACAGACAACTCGCGTCCACTTTTTAGGACATAAGCCTCCTTTAATACATTAAAGTAAGTTGTAGGTTTTTTCCCAAGTAAATTTTAGATGATATGTGTATGTCCATGTTATTGTCATCTGCTTTGTAGGGATAAAACGTAGCCTACTGTCATCAACACTTGAAAGTTACTATTTATCAAAGCAAATGTTCTCATACCTGATTGAAATGAAGTCAAGACATCTTGTTTTATTGCTGTGTTATATTAGATAAATATATCAGCATTGCTGTAGCATTGTATTGTGGTATGTTAAACATAATGTTACCAATTGTTTTGTTGGCAACATTTTCATTCCCTCTAAATTTGATCATTTTAAGTAAAAATATCTTACTCAGAGTTGCATTTGTTACCCAGTTTCGTGTCAATTAGATTGTTTGTTCACTTGTGTTCTTCATTTAATGAGCTACTTCACACTGTTCCCGCCACAATTCATTTGATACCCATATTTCTGGGGGTGATAGAAAGTCACTTTGCACATACATAATTTGCTTCTTTCCAACACTGTGTCTAACTTGATTTGTGTTTGCTTGTTTGCCTAGCTAGAATAGCCATGCAGGCAGTGAGAAAATGCCACATACTGTCCAGTTTATTCCTTCTGCTGATCAGCTCGGGCCAGTGCATGGACAGCAAGGAGGTGAGGCAGAAAGAGAGAAGGATCCTGCTGGACCATATCTTACAGGTTAACGGAGACAGCCAATGGGGGGACAAGCCTTCAGTCTCCAGTCGCTATAACAGTGGTCTCTTCCCCGCAGCCCAAGACATGAACTTCTCCTCTGGAGAAAAGCCTTTATATGTTCCTAGGCTGGATAACAGTAGACCCATAGGTAAGCTGATAAGATTTATTTTTAGGCCATGATGAAACTGTAATCCCTATTTTACAAGGGCTTGACCAGGGCTTGACAGCTGCCGTTGGTCTGTATCAATATCTTTACTACTATAGCCTTTTAATCATGCTTACATGTCCATTTCCATGTAAGAAATGTCACACTTTGTGATTTGAGGAGGTGAGAGATGCCAAGATGTTTGTTAAAAAAGCTACAAATGATTACTATGTTATAAACAAAACAAAAAATCTGAGTATAAATGCAATCGATGCAAGTACGCTTCACTGTTTGGGGGTGAGATAATATCAGCAACAATTGGGGTAATGAACTGTATTTCAATCACTGGTGTGATAGTGTGTAAAGTGGGGATCTATATTCCAATTCCAGTACACAATTGGCACCCTGAAAAAGCCACAATGAACCCTCTCACGTGACTAGTGAGGTATCATTGCGTCGTGAAAATATTATCAATGGCTGATGTGGACCATCACCAACTAAGATGCCAAGGGTGCGGAGCATCATTAGTATACTAAACTTGTGAATGATTCATTCAATTCAGGATACATTGCTGAACGATCTGCCTTCTCTAGCACCTTGACCAGCCAATGGCGAGCGTCACAGGAACGCATCACAGGTGACGTGAGACCCAGGACACTCACGTGGCACACAGTATAGTCAGCCTTGAACACGTAGCTATTTCTACCAAATCAAATCAAAGTTTATTTGTCACGTGCGCCGAATACAACAGGTGTAGACCTTACAGTGAAATGCTTACTTACAGGCTCTAACCAATAGTGCAAAAAAGGTATTAGGTGAACAATAGGTAAGTAAAGAAATAAAAACAACAGTAAAAAGACAGTGAAAAATAACAGTAGCGAGGCTATAAAAGTAGCGAGGCTACATACAGACACCGGTTAGTCAGGCTGATTGAGGTAGTATGTACATGTAGATATGGTTAAAGTGACTATGCATATAAGATAAACAGAGAGTAGCAGCAGTGTAAAGAGGGGTTGGGGGGGCACACAATGCAAATAGTCCGGGTAACCATTTGATTACCTGTTCAGGAGTCTTATGGCTTGGTGGTAAAAACTGTTGAGAAGCCTTTTTGTCCTAGACTTGGCACTCCGGTACTGCTTGCCATGTGGTAGTAGAGAGAACAGTCTATGACTGGGGTGGCTGGGGTCTTTGACAATTTTTAGGGCCTTCCTCTGACACCGCCTGATGTAGAGATCCTGGATGGCAGGCAGCTTAGCCCCAGTGATGTACTGGGCCGTACGCACTACCCTCTGTAGTGCCTTGCAGTCGGAATCTGAGCAATTGCAGTACCAGGCAGTGATGCAACCGGTCAAGATGCTCTCGATGTTGCAGCTGTAGAACCTTTTGAGGATCTCAGGACCCATGCCAAATCTTTCTAGTTTCCTGAGGGGGAATAGGCTTTGTCATGCCGTCTTCACGACTGTCTTGGTGTGCTTGGACCATGTAAGTTTGTTGATTCTCTGAGCAATGGTACACGTTCCCTCAGACTGTCCATATTAACATCCAAAATATTGGTTTTAAAGATGTTCCAACATTCCGGTCAAACTTTGGGTCAAGGTTCAGTCAGAGGCTTTATTTGTAATGATGTTGTCCAGGCAGTGTTTCAGACCCACTGTGTAACAGGCAGAGAACCATACAGGCTGCTGGCCAGGCGGAATGTACCTTTTGAGGAAGTCAAATGCTGCACATTAGTAAGCAGTGCATGCACCATTCCTTAAGACCCACAGTCACATAGAAAAAAAAACAAATACCTCCTGTACACAGTTTCCATTATCTTTACCAAAGCGTAAACTATCGGTATCTCTCTTTTCTTACCACCTACAATCTGAGTTGTTATGAGATGTGTGTGTATTACCATCTTTTTTTATGTACCTGTCCCTACCTGATAAACAGAAGCAGGAGAGTGAAACTCCAAAAAATAGACTGACAGAAATATTCAACGTTTATCGTGAGCAAGGCCAAATGATTTAGCCTTCCCTGTAGCTCAGTTGGTAGAGCATGGTGTTTGCAAGCCAGGGTTGTGGGTTCAATTCCCACGGGGGGCCAGCACAGAAAAAAATGTATGAAATTGTATGCCTTCGCTACTGTAAGTCACTCTGGATAAGAGCGTCTGCTAAATGACTAAAATGTAAATATAAATGTAATGATTTATCGTCAGGATCATGGGGTACTGTATATCTGAAGTCTTCAAAGTGATCATGCTACAAACTGAAAAACACTCCAAACAAACTGTATGTTGCATTAGTCAGTCCCTTTGGTGCCTCCATCAAACAGTATTGTTCCCCTATATCAGTGGATAGTCAGCAGTTGTGTAGTGGTAAAGAATAGGTGGGTAAATTGTGATTGTCGGTTGCGGTAAAAAAGTAACACTTCCTATTCTTTCAATGCATTTTTCCGCAAAAGGTGGGTAAACTGTTGGGCCCCCCAAAAACGACGGGTAAACTGTGTTTGCTTGCGTTTACCCTCCACTACCACCACTGGTCTTATGACCAATGTACAGACTCCAGCGGCCAAAACAATATTTCTGGATTTGGGGTAATCCAGCCTGCTGGTGTTAGCATTTACCTGCCGTTTTCACACTTACATAACTCACGTCTGATCTAGGCTGGAGCCAGGTTAAGGATTCAGGACCCTTATTCCCCTTAGATAAGACCCATAGCCTGTTCATCTCTTTATACTGGAGTGATGAGTCGTTGTTTTCCTTAATGCCCAGTGGTATGTCTGAACATCAAACACATTGCCTTGGCTTACTCTAGTCTATTGAACCGATCATCTTTCACAATTTCTGCATCAGAGAGCGCTGCTCATTCCTCGGTCCGTTCTGGTAAAATAAGCACCACAGCTAGCTGCACGGAATTATTCTCATGACATTGATAAGTATTATAAATGCTGGGAAATAATCTCCTTACGCCGTTTGCCTGAAAGCCGCGTCTGACACCTGTGTGCTTTGCATGTTTGGAGAGTGGATGGGCTTGGCTGAGCTACAGAATGTGAACAAGGAGCCTATAAGCCTGTTGGCTTGTCCTCAGTTGTGAGACAATCTGTGAATTTTTATATAAAAAACATTTATCACATACTTAAGAACTCATCGTCGTTTCCTCCCATCAGCTCTGTTCCAAGAAAAAAAACATGTATAGGCCTATTCTCTGATAGCGCTTTCTTTACTGCATTGGCACAGGTGAGGCGGGTGTTTGTTGGTATCTACATTCTCTAGGTAACTTCATTTACACACATTTACCTATTTCCAAAGGGTTATCTTAAAGCTGAAATCCGTAAAAGGGGAAACAGTGCCAATGTTCGCCCCAGCGCCTTTGTTATTGTTTTTGTTTTGTTGATGAAATGGAGGAGAGGAGCGCAGTACCTATTCTGGTGTTCTATTGCGCGTGCCATGATGTCAGAGAGAAGAACATTGTGATTGTTGTTGAAGTAACTTGTTTGTTGTTGAAATATTGCGGGCGTGACCATTTCACCATTAAGGATTTCATCTTTAATGGTAAGAGGTTTCACTGATTGGTAACTTCTCTTTTTCATTTTTTTGTAGATAATGTCCCAAGAGATATAAACCTGAAAGACAAGTTCATAAAGCATTTCACAGGTAAGATAAATGCTATCAAAGACTATTTCATCAACATTCAATGTTTTCCCCATTTGTTTCTGGATCAATCTCACCTTACATCTGGGACCATGTGTATCAAGCCTCTCAGAGTAGGAGTGCTGATCTAGGATCAGGTCCCCTCTGTCCATGTAATCTTATTCATTGTGACTTAAGAAGCAAAACTGATCCTAAATCAGCACTTCTTCTCTGAGACACTTGATACATACAGCTCTGCACACATTATGTCAGCTATCATTATATAAAAAAAATCAATCCATGTAAAACTATTTCATTTGTCAGAGGAAGACTCTGCTCTGTGAGTTGAGTCACGCCTCTTTAATGGCTAATCAAGGAGCATTTTTATTCAACTTTCCAAAGTTCAGCCATGGTGTGACAGTTCGAAGTTATTCCTAGACAAGAACCAAATCCCTAAAACTATGTCATTGCCTGGGATGGACCTCAAAGTTGTGCTGGAGAAAGTTGCCAATAAATTAATTTATGAGGGTAGTAGGGGAGAGAAGTGGAGAACATTACTCTGGCAGAAACAGGCGGGGTAAAGTTGAAGGCAACGTAAGGTTAAGCTGATTTTTTGTAGCAGGACCTCTGAACAGACTTCAGTAATTGGTTTGAAAATCTGTTATCCAGAAGCTCGCTAAAGGCCCAGAAGTACTTAGTTGTGATCATTAAAGCGGCAATCAGCAATTAAAACAATAATAAAGCGAACTCCGCACCACTGTTTTGCTAAAAAGCTGAGGAATGGGTCTGGAGAAATGTAACCACTGTCAAATTCATAGACCGAGCTATGGATGCAAGAACTGACCATCCATCATAACAACATTCTAGTTTTAACCATGTTTTGAGGCTGTATAGAGTTTGTTTACATTTACTTTGTTTACATGGAGTGTGACATTTTAACTAAGTTCATGAGGCATTTATAAGTTATATTCTTCAAGAATCAATGGGTAAATATCATTAATTTATAAGTAAAACAAATGGATGTACTGTACCTACTGCAGATTTCCCCTTTCATTCTAAGTCTGAGTCCTTTTGTGATGTCATATCATGAATTAGTATGGACCAGTAGAACAATGATTAATGAGACTGAGAGTAGCTAGGTTTAGGTTTATTTGAACATTTATATACACTGATTGTGCAAAACAATAACAACACCTTCCTAATATTGAGTTGCATCCCCCTTTTGCCCTCAGAACAGCCTTAATTCGTCAGGGCATGGACTCTACAAGGTGTTGAAAGCATTCCACAGGGATGCTGGTCCATGTTGAGTCCAATGCTTCCCACAGTTGTGTCAAGTTGGCTGAATGTCCTTTGGGTGGTGGACCATTCTTGATACACATGGGAAACTGCTGAGTGTGAAAAACCCATCAGCGGATCAAAGCTACTTAAAATATGTTGTTTTGCCCATTCACCCTCTGAATGGCACTCATACACAATCCATGTCTCAATTGTCTCAAGGCTTAAAAATCCTTCTTTAACCTGTCTCCTCCCCTTCATCTACATTGATTGAAGTGGATTTAACAAGTGACATCAATAAGGGATCAGAGCTTTCACCTGAATTCAGCTGGTCAGTCTATGTCATGGAAAGAGCAAGTGTTGTTAATGTTTTATATACTCTGTGTATATTTATATCTTGGTATATATTCAGTACGATGTCATACAATATAAAACCGAAGTAAAATATATGATCAGCCTAACTATATGGACATTGCATTATCAATAAGTCATAGGTAAGTCATTAAACAACAAATTGGCATACCACAAAATCTATAAATATACATTTCAATGTCTTTGGTAATAGAGTGTCGTTTGCATAGTTAGTCATATGCATAGCTGGAGCTCTGTCATAGTTGGAGCTCTGCCTTGGTTGGAGCTCTGCCTTGGTTGGAGCTCTGCCAGAGCTGGAGCTCTGCCTTGGTTGGAGCTCTGCCTTGGTTGGAGCTCTGCCTTGGTTGGAGCTCTGCCATAGCTGGAGCTCTGCCTTGGTTGGAGCTCTGCCTTGGTTGGAGCTCTGCCTTAGTAAAGAGTATCTTGACAGCAAGATCATGTTTTGCACCCGTGTCCGAAAATATTGTTGCTCTTTTGACGTTGTTGCTAATGTCAAGTGGGATCCACTTCAGTTATGTTATGGAGATGTTCAAAAGAAGGAAAGGAAATGGAACACATTAACATTTGTTTTCGGTTTCCTGATAAGAGCTTTTCTTTTAAGCAGGACCAGTCAAGTTCTCATCAGAATGTAGAACACATTTTCATAGACTCTATCACAACACAAGGGATTGTTCAAGACCAGCATGTATGTATACATTTTTTATGTCATAATACTGTGTTCATCTATATTTGTGATCAGTAATCTTGGTTTCTGATCGTCATTTACACCACTTTATTCATTAGCTAACCACTAATTTACAACTGTGGTCCCTGACTACATGATGGCAATGATGTTCCTTCCACTGCCAATATTATTCTGTGGGAAATGTATTTACTGCCAACATTTTGCCCACAACGACTTTCTTTGCCACGGGTCTTACTCTAAGTAAATTAATAACCACAGACAGAAAGCAGACAATTATCAAGGGCATCTAATACATCATGTGCCATTAAATGATGTAAACATTAGTTTAGCAGATGTAACGAACAATCGTATTGTCGTAGTTTTTATTGGAAAAGGAACCGATGACATCCTACAGTAGGTAGGGAATGCCCTCAGTATGTCCTCAGACGGTATGTCAGTTTCTCAGATGGCTGCCTGAACTGAGGTGTCTAAGCAGCAGCCCTGCCTCCATTGTGGACCAGTGAATTAGAGCATGGACTTTCTCAGTCTTCTTTTTCGTGTTGTCAATAAAGAGAAACACAACCACAACAGCCTTGCACATTGCTGAAACTCAGTTTAGTGAAACTCTTTAAATCAGGCCTCCCTGTTCCCCTGGCCTCTAGGGTTGTACTCAGTCCCCTGTTCCCCTGGCCTCTAGGGTTGTACTCAGTCCCCTGTTCCCCTGGCCTCTAGGGTTGTACTCAGTCCCCTGTTCCCTTGGCCTCTAGGCTAGTACTCAGTCCCCTGTTCTCTTGGCCTCTAGGGTTGTACTCAGTCCCCTGTTCCCTTGGCCTCTAGGGTTGTACTCAGTCCCCTGTTCTCCTGGCCTCTAGGGTTGTACTCAGTCCCCTGTTTCCCTGGACTCTAGGGTTGTACTCAGTCCCCTGTTCTCTTGGCCTCCACGGTTGTACTCAGTCCCCTGTTCTCTTGGCCTCCAAGGTTGTACTCAGTCCCCTGTTCTCTTGGCCTCCAAGGTTGTACTCAGTCCCCTGTTCTCTTGGCCTCTAGGGTTGTACTCAGTCCCCTGTTCCCCTGGCCTCTAGGGTTGTACTCAGTCCCCTGTTCTCTTGGCCTCTAGGGTTGTACTCAGTCCCCTGTTCTCTTGGCCTCTAGGGTGGTACTCAGTCCCCTGTTCTCTTGGCCTCTAGGGTTGTACTCAGTCCCCTGTTCCCCTGGCCTCTAGGGTGGTACTCAGTCCCCTGTTCTCTTGGCCTCTAGGGTTGTATTCAGTCCCCTGTCCTCTTGGCCTCTAGGGTGGTACTCAGTCCCCTGTTCCCCTGGCCTCTAGGGTGGTACTCAGTCCCCTGTTCCCCTGGCCTCTAGGGTGGTACTCAGTCCCCTGTTCCCCTGGCCTCCAGGGTTGTACTCAGTCCCCTGTTCTCTTGGCCTCCAGGGTTGTACTCAGTCCCCTGTTCTCTTGGCCTCTAGGGTTGTACTCAGTCCCCTGTTCTCTTGGCCTCTAGGGTGGTACTCAGTCCCCTGTTCCCCTGGCCTCTAGGGTTGTACTCAGTCCCCTGTTCCCTTGGCCTCTAGGGTTGTACTCAGTCCCCTGTTCTCTTGGCCTCTAGGGTTGTACTCAGTCCCCTGTTCTCTTGGCCTCCAGGGTTGTACTCAGTCCCCTGTTCTCTTGGCCTCTAGGGTTGTACTCAGTCCCCTGTTCTCTTGGCCTCTAGGGTTGTACTCAGTCCCCTGTTCTCCTGGCCTCTAGGGTTGTACTCAGTCCCCTGTTTCCCTGGACTCTAGGGTTGTACTCAGTCCCCTGTTCTCTTGGCCTCCAGGGTTGTACTCAGTCCCCTGTTTCCCTGGACTCCAGGGTTGTACTCAGTCCCCTGTTCTCTTGGCCTCCAAGGTTGTACTCAGTCCCCTGTTCTCCTGGCCTCTAGGGTTGTACTCAGTCCCCTGTTCTCTTGGCCTCCAGGTTATACTCAGTCCCCTGTTCTCTTGACCTCCAGGGTTGTACTCAGTCCCCTGTTCTCTTGGCCTCCAGGGTTGTACTCAGTCCCCTGTTCTCTTGGCCTCTAGGGTTGTACTCAGTCCCCTGTTCTCTTGGCCTCTAGGGTTGTACTCAGTCCCCTGTTCTCCTGGCCTCTAGGGTGGTACTCAGTCCCCTGTTCTCTTGGCCTCTAGGGTTGTACTCAGTCCCCTGTTCTCTTGGCCTCCAGGTTATACTCAGTCCCCTGTTCTCTTGACCTCCAGGGTTGTACTCAGTCCCCTGTTCTCTTGGCCTCCAGGGTTGTACTCAGTCCCCTGTTCTCTTGGCCTCTAGGGTTGTACTCAGTCCCCTGTTCTCTTGGCCTCTAGGGTTGTACTCAGTCCCCTGTTCTCCTGGCCTCTAGGGTTGTACTCAGTCCCCTGTTCTCTTGGCCTCCAGGGTTGTACTCAGTCCCCTGTTCTCTTGGCCTCCAGGGTTGTACTCAGTCCCCTGTTCTCTTGACCTCCAGGGTTGTACTCAGTCCCCTGTTCTCTTGGCCTCCAGGGTTGTACTCAGTCCCCTGTTCTCTTGGCCTCTAGGGTGGTACTCAGTCCCCTGTTCCCCTGGCCTCTAGGGTTGTACTCAGTCCCCTGTTCTCTTGGCCTCTAGGGTGGTACTCAGTCCCCTGTTCCCCTGGCCTCTAGGGTTGTACTCAGTCCCCTGTTCTCTTGGCCTCTAGGGTGGTACTCAGTCCCCTGTTCCCCTGGCCTCTAGGGTTGTACTCAGTCCCCTGTTCTCTTGGCCTCTAGGGTTGTACTCAGTCCCCTGTTCTCCTGGCCTCCAGGTTGATACTCAGGCACCTGTGGATCCTGGGCAAGACAATACAATGTGTACACAACACAATGAAATGTTTACTTGCTGGTTTCTGGCAAAAATAAGAATAGAACAAAAAAAATGTCATAACAAAAATGAAAACAGAAGCTCAAATGAGTAAAATTATAATACCAATGTAGCACTCAACACATCTACAGTACAATATTTACACGTTTTGTGTTTGTGTTCAGAACAGCTGAATTAACATACGGTAGAACATTTAAATGGTATTATATTCAAATAAATATAAAAGTATTGTGGCCTGGGCTGGTATAGTGATTAATGCTGATGCCTTTGGCACACATTTCTACTGCATATTGTCACGGTCGTCATATAAATAATTGGACCAATTGGCGCAGCGTGAGTAGAGTTCCACATTTTAATAATAATAGCGAAACTTCTCAAAACAACAAAGATATAACGATGTGAAATACGTAGCGAACAATAGCACACATACAAAACAAAACCCAACAACGCAGGTGGGAAAAGGAACTAACTAAGTATGATCCCAAATTAGAGGTAACGATTATCAGCTGCCTCTAATTGGGAACCATACACATACACCAACATAGAAATAAACTAACTAGAAATCCCCCTAGTCACGCCCTGACCTAAAACACCATAGAGAACCCCGAGGGCTCTCTATGGTCAGGGCATGACAGTACCCCCCCCAAAGGTGCGGACTCCGTCCTCAAAACCTGAAACTAGATGGGGAGGGTTAGGGTGGGCAACTAGTGTTGGTGGCGGCTCCGGTGTGGGACGTAGCACCCGCTCAGACCGCGGATGGGGCCATGGAGCCGGGTTGAACGCCGTGCCCGGACCGGGCACCGGTGCAGAGGAAGGCTCCGGCCATGGAGCGGGACTGGACGCCGTGCCTGGACTGGGCACCAGCGCAGAGGAAGGCTCCGGCCATGAAGCGGTACTGGACGCCGTGCCTGGACTGAGCACCGGCGCAGAGGAAGGCTCCGGCCATGGAGCGGGACTGGACGCCGTGCCTGGACGGAGAAGGCGCACTGGAGACCTGGTGTGTGGAGCCGGTTGCACCGGACTGATGACACGCTCCTCAGGGCGAGTGCAGGGAGCCGGCACAGGATGTACCAGGCTGGGGAGGCGCACTGGAGGTCTGGTGCGTGGAGCCAGCACAGGTTTCACAGGACTGATGACACGCTCTTCAGGGCGAGTGCGGGGAGCCGTCACAAGACGTACCGGGCTGGAGAGGTGCACTGGAGGCCTGGTGCGTGGAGCCGGCACAGGTTGCACCGGACTGATGACACGCTCCTCAAAACTCCTGCTCTGCAGCATACTCCTAGCCAACACCTCTCTCCGATAACCCTCCTCAAATTGCTCCATCAACTCCCAGACGGTCTCTGGCTCTCGGCTCGGCCGACCGCACCTTGTGCCCCCCTCGCAAAAAAACTTGGGGTTGCCCTTGTTGGGGTTGCGGACCCCGGCGTCGTCGCTGTCCTCCTTTACTCCTCGGCGACTCCCGCCATGGAAGGGTCAGGGCGTGACACATATGCTCTGGTTCTGATACACACTTCTACTGCATACGCTGTGGTTCTGATATACACTTCTACTGCATACGCTGTGGTTCTGATATACACTTCTACTGCGTATGCTGTGGTTCTGATATACACTTCTACTGCGTATGCTGTGGTTCTGATATACACTTCTACTGCATACGCTGTGGTTCTGATATACACTTCTACTGCGTATGCTGTGGTTCTGATATACACTTCTACTGCATACGCTGTGGTTCTGATATACACTTCTACTGCGTATGCTGTGGTTCTGATATACACTTCTACTGCATACGCTGTGGTTCTGACCCTGATATACACTTCTACTGCATATGCTGTGGTTCTGATATACACTTCTACTGCATACGCTGTGGTTCTGATATACACTTCTACTGCGTATGCTGTGGTTCTGATATACACTTCTACTGCATACGCTGTGGTTCTGATATACACTTCTACTGCATACGCTGTGGTTCTGACCCTGATATACACTTCTACTGCATACGCTGTGGTTCTGATATACACTTCTACTGCATACGCTGTGGTTCTGACCCTGATATACACTTCTACTGCATACGCTGTGGTTCTGACCCTGATACACACTTCTACTCTTCTTTCCTGTCCCTCCACTGTATCTGTCTGTACCTGTCAGGTGTTTGAGAGTAATTCATGAAATGCTCATATTTAGTATAGAAAGACAGTTAGAAAATGGGAACAAGAAACAAATAGGGATGAACTGTTTTCTTTTTCATTTTACAGACTACAAAAGATGTGCAAGATTGCTAACACGGCTAGCGATGAGTCCACTTTGCTCACAATCGTAGACATTGCATGTGAGTATGAATTATTTTAACTGTCAAAGGGGCACATAAATCAAGCTTTATGTTGATTAGTAAACTTAGTCTAACATTGTATGACTCCTTGCTCTAGAGGTAAAGCTACATAGAAATGATTTACAATATTTTATTTCTATTGTGAATATTTAACTGTAAAGATTGACAAGTGGCAATCCTGTAATATTTCCCTAGTAACTACGTATTGAAAATACATATCTAGTATTGATGGAGATTCACATGCTGTACAGCTCCACCAGATTATAGTTGGCTGTGTTTTCAACCCAGCCATCTTGATTATGTGTGATACCAATCACAGGAAGAGAGAATGATGTTGTTGGTGGGCATTCGCTATTCTAATTTGTGTCTGTGACATCTGTAAGTAATCTGAAAGGATTGAAAATAACTCATGTTCCCATAATCAGATCCATGTGTTCCCACAGTTTCTGTCCTACATGTTCTGAAATATAATGTTACTAGGCTCTTTTGTTTCGTTCCAACTCTATTCCATCAAAGACAAGATCCTAATGTAATATACAGCACCTTAACAAACGTTCATCTAAATACATTTACGCATGGTTATTTACAGTTTAGCTCATTCTTTTGGAAATCAAAAAGATGAGGACGAGTATTTGACTAGCTGAAATCCTTTTAATTCGAATGTCATGAGAAAGTTACATGTCAGCGATAAGTTAGGGCCTACATAGAGTGCATTTGGAAAGTATTCAGACCCCTTGACTTTTTCCACATTTTGTTACGTTACAGCCTTATTCTAAAGTAGATTTTTTTTAAATCCTCATTAATCTACACATAGTGCTCCATAATGACAAAGCAAAAACAGGTTTTTAGACATTTTTGCAAATGTATTAAAAATAAAAAACAAAAACCTTATTTACCTAAGTATTCAGACCCTTTGCTATAAGACTCGAAATTGAGCTCAGGTGCATCCTGTTTCCATTGATCATCCTTGAGATGTTTCTACACCTTGATTGGTAAATTAAATTGATTGGACATGATTTGGAAAGGCACAAACCTGTCTAGGTCCCACAGTTGACAGTGCGTGTCAGAGCAAAAACCAAGGTATGATGACGAAGGAATTGTCCGTAAAGCTCCGAGACCAAAACATTTCTGCAGATTAGAAGGTCCCCGAAGAACACAGAGGCCTCCATCATACTTAAATGGAAGAAGTTTGGAACCACCAAGACTCTTCCTAGAGCTGGCCGCACGGCCAAACTGAGCAATTGGTGGAGAAGGGCCTTGGTTAGGGAGGTGACCAAGAACCCGATGGTCACTCTGACAGAGCTCCAGAGTTCCTCTATGGAGATGGGAGAACCTTCCAGAAGGACAACCATCTCTGCAGCACTCCACCCACCAATAAGGCCTTTATGGTAGAGTGGCCAGACGGAAGCCACTCCTCAGTAAAAGGCACATGACAGCCCGCTTAGAGTTTGCCAAAAGGCAACTAAAGGACTATCAGATCATGCGAAACAAGATTCTCTGGTTTGATGAAACCAAGATTGAACTCTTTGGCCTGAATGCCAGCGTCACGTCTGGAGGAAACCTGGCACCAACCCTACGGTGAGCATGGTGCTGACAGCATCATGCTGTGGGGATGTTTTTCAGCGGCAGGGACTGGGGGACTAGTCAGGATCGAGGGAAAGATGAACGGAAAAAAGTACAAATAGATCCTTGATGAAAACCTGCTCCAGAGCGCTCAGAACCTTGACCTCAGGCGAAGGTTCACCTTCCAACAGGACAACGACCCTAAGTACACAGCCAAGACAACACAGGAGTGGCTTCAGCACAAGTCTCTGAATGTCCTTGAGTGGCCCAGCCAGAGCCCGGACTTGAACCCGATTAAACATCTCTGGAAAGACCTGAGAATAGCTGTGCAGCGACGCTCCCCATCCAACCTGACAGAGCTTGAGAGGATCTGCAGAGAAGAATGGGAGAAACTACCCAAATACAGGTGTGCCAAGCTTATAGCATCATACCTAAGAAGACTCAAGGCTGTAATCACTGCCCAAGGTGCTTCAACAAAGTACTGAGTAAAGGGTCTGAATACTTATGTAAATGTGATATTTCGGTAGTTTTTTTTTTATACATTTGCAAAAATGTCTTAAAAACTGTTTTTTCTTTGTCATTGTGGTGTATTGTGTGTAGATTGATGAGGGGGAAAAATGATTAAATCAATTTTAAAATAGGCGGTAACGTAACAAAATGTGTAAAAAGTCACGGGGTCTGAATATTTTCCAAATGCACTGTAAGGGCAATGAGCATTCTGCTGTATGTAGAAAGTAAAACCTTTAAACGTCAGCAAGCCTTGCAACAGCTTAAGAATGTGAGAAAAAAACGAAGACAGTTTGGAAGTGCAACCAAGTGTGTTAACAAGTTGTGGGGTCACACGATGTTAGATGCTCACCGCTTGGTCAGACAATGAAACAGGAAGAACCTGATTGTCTTGATCCAGCTAATTTTGGATACCGTCATCAGTGTTAAGTTGATAACCCTTTGTTACACCTGTCTATTACCTCCACCTGATGAGGCTGACGACAGCACAGCAGAGATGATGATTTCTGGGCCTATTTGTGTTCAGGCTCACTTAGAACTAACTCCATGTCAGTTGATGGCATCTATGGGCCTTTAGATGGTCCAACATGAATGAAGCCTTACGCGAATAGCCCATTACAAGCACAGCGTTAGTTGGAGTGTAATTGGAATTCATTCGATTGGAAAATTGAGGGGTCTGGCACATTGACAGTTTTTCAGTTTCTCCAGTCATTATTCTTTTTTTACTCTGACAATGTGCTCTATCCGGAACCATAAAGAGAGGTCTCGCTGCTGCCACTGGAGGGAAGGGACTAAAGAATGACCTAAAAGGGCCTATTAGCTGAATCATTGATTCATTCATTCGGCTCATTAGAAAATAACTCATGAAGTGCCCTTCCTTAGTCCCTAAGGAAATACGGAAGGGCAGCTCAAACCTAATTTTAGACAGGAGATTCTGTGGCCTATTTTTCAAACTAACAACGTAAGGAATTCAAAATTACATTTGAAAAATACACACAGTGTTTTTGACAATAACATTATGGTAATGTTTGAATTGTGTTAATGTTTTAATTTTGCTGTGTGTTTCAGGCTCAAAATTTTGAAAGAGGGATATATGTTTTTCCCAGGAAGTGCCTTCAATTCACAGCAGTCACATTAAGAACATATTATTGTAATTGTTTATAGTATTTTTATTTGTGTTGTTGATACTGTATGTATATGAAAATGCTGGCAGCCTTTATTGGTTTTATGAAATAGATTTTCTTTTTATCTTCATTATTCATGTATTTTTAAGAACCTTAATTTAATATTGAATACACCAATTTATTGAAATGATATGTATATGATTAATCACAATAATTCAGAAATATACAATTCTTTTCTTAAAGTTATCACCTAATGAAGATATTTTTTCTCATCATGTCTGAATTAGTCTCACTTAATATTATTTGCTTTGTCAATATTACATTCTGAGACGGTCCTACCATGGTCGTTGAGATATTTATTTCACTGTCATTGTCTCCATTGTATTTAATTTGGCACTTGAATGATTCCAGTCAATGAAAACATGTTGAATGATGACGAATGTAATACTGCACTGCAGTACTTAACAATAAAAAATATTGAAGCACAGAATATTTGCAATTATTATGGAAGAGCGTGTTGAGGGAAACATCTCTGAGCTTCTGGTGTTGGGACAGTCAATAGGGAAGCCGTAAGCAGGAATATGTCCCAAATAGCACACTATTCCCAAAGTAGTGCACTACATAGTAAATAAGGTGCCATTTGGGACGTAAACTATAAGCCCATAGACGCACACAACTGTTGGGTAGACCACGGGGATATTAGAAGAGGAATTATTTAACTCTGACAACTCAGTCAGGACACCTCATAACCCCTACAATTTACAAAACAACACACGTTTTAGCAACAACACAAAATGCTAAATCCTCTCCTCAATGTGTTCGCAAAGGCAAAACTGATTTCCCCAATTTCATGTATCATGTACTTGGTTTCAAAATCGCTGGCAAACTTTTCTGTTAGTCCCTTGAGAACCCAAACTCATTGCAATCTTAGACTGTTGATCAACAGAAAGTGAAGCAATCAAACTCGATAGGACCAAATGGACCTGTTCTGTTTCATAGCCTGAAGCAAAACAATTGATTACATGAACAACAAGCGTTAAATATTGTTAACATATTTTACTTTGAATTGGTGAAGTCCATAGTGCATCCACTGACGTTGTATGCACTAAGATGTATCCACTAAGTTGTCTTAATAATTTTAGTGCATGACTGATTTGTTTTCTTGGTCTTTAGGCCAGGATGCAGCTGGCCTTTTCTTGAAGATGCCTTTCACTTTGAGCTGCATGCATCTGGTATTAAACCTCCAGTGACACGAACATCCGACAGTTACAAAAACTTGACATTCACTGAACAAACTTTTACTTTTGGACTCAAATTTGTTCATCGTTATGATGGCTCAGAAGTCCCTAAAGTCAGTTATCACAGAATGATGAAACACCCCTGCCTTCAGGTGCATTGTGGAACAAATGATGATCGCTGTTATAACAAGCTTCCGCAGTTGCTGCTCAGTGCTCAGACATTACAAGAACATTACAAAGAACATTAGTGTTTATTTTCTAGAGTTATCCAGGATATGCAGCCTCTCTAGGTCCAATTGTCATTTAAGAATCTTGTACAAGAAAGGCAAGCAATAACAAATAAAAGGGATAGAGACTAGCAATTGAAGAAAAAACAAACTGAGGCTAAAAAGAAAATAGAATCGTAAAACAATTTGAATATAAATAAATCTGGAAATGTAAGGGACATTACACTCCAAAACAAATTTTACCTCATACTGGCAGTCATTTTATAAATATTTATAGCAAAAATGTTCTTACAAAAAAAACTGCACAAAACGTCTTCTATATAAATTCCAGTTGCTATCGTCTTGTACAGGCATATGCCTGGGAAACAGTGGATTGTTCATTGATTTGATTTTGGAGAGTGATAAAAAACAGATACATTGAACCCCTCACACATAAGGAAAGACTGGAATGACTGAATCTTCAACACTTACTAGGCCAAAGATTACAACACTACAGTTCTCACGCCAGCATGTCTCTATTGTACGAAAGGCTGTGAAGTATTTAAGATGATCATATAAATAGATATAAAGTTCTTCATATAAGGGCTGTAGTGCCACCCACCGGCGCAGAGCATGCTGGGCAATCTCAAGCTCAGACAAGGCTAGAGTCAGGTCAATAGAAAGTTCCAGCTCCTGTGATTTCCTTCAGTTAGCTTTTGTTGTGTTAGCCAAGGCCAGTGTGCATCCTTGCTGATATTTGCCATACCACAAAGTGCCTTAGCCCATCCATTCTACACACACTGTGCTGTGCTGTTTCGTGCCCATATTGTGAATCGTCAGCGTCATTAAACCACCTCGACCTTACCAGCACACGGAAGAAAACACAAAGTTAAAATCTAGCCTAAAGAATACACAGTCCACCGAGTCCTCAGTTACACTATAGACTGTTTAAAATGATCTGTAACATCAGCTGAAGAAATCCCATTTTAACCAAAACAAATCACTAGGCTCTCCTATGAGCAATCTCCCCTTATTTCATCAGATATTAGATATCCAACCTCTCCATCAATGACAGATGTGAAAAGAAGCCGTTCTACCACTTCATCGTGGTTCCACAACAAAGAATGTGTTCTATATCATCATGCGATATATCCCATGTTTCATCACTGTTATACCCCAATCTGAAAAGTGGCCTCCACTTCTACAGCTTTGAAAGTGGAGTACAATGCAACACCTGCAACTTACATCTTTAAGATGTTCACTTTTAATGAATGTGATACTTTTAGGACTGCATTTCATATGAACACATTTCTTATTGCTCTCCGGTGGCATGGTTAGTGAAATATTTCCATGTCCATGGCTTATAAAGCTCCGTCATACCACTGCCTTTCACAAACCATGCCACCCATCACACCATCAATAGGCTTACAAACTCTTTGGAATGAAGGAGACAAAAACAAACTACGGAAATTATGCTTCAACACAAATTATCATCAATGATCTTTATATGTTTAGATCGTCAATGGCACTATCGATCATTATGATCTTTATATGGCTCATCATCACTGTATCATGATCACCCGGGACAATTAACACCGGAGCAGTCTGGTGTTTGTGCCAACACTATAAAAGGATTAGGGTGCTATAAATAAGGGGTCGGCCCTTACAGAGGTACACGGTGGGGGATCCCTTTCTCAGCAGGTGGGTGGGTAGGGACACCAGATCCTAATCCAAGGAGGATATCACTTATCTGGAGACAAACAGCTCAGATTAAGGGAAGAGACAGAAGATGCACTGGGGATGGAGTGTGGGAAGGCCATAACACAATTATACGCAATTATACTGAATCCCCCAGAGCCTTCTCTGAGACGCACCGAGATAAATAGAGGCAAAGCCAGGTCATTTCCCCTCTGTCTGAAGTGCCAGAAGCAGCGGTCAGCTGAGAAACAGTGGTGGTGTTCCAAATGGTGCCCTATTCCTCATGGTCCGTGGGCAAAACAAGTGCACTATATAGGGAATAGGGTGCCATTTGGGAGGCAATCACAGAGGGGAGCAAGCAGGGCCCAATATGTTTATGACGCTGCCTTGGAGTCTTTCTGATTCTATTTGCGATGGCTTTCCATTCATTTGGTCTGTATTGGGCCCTAACTAATGGTATTGTCAGTAATGCTATAAAGCTGTAGAATAGTAAAATAACACCTCAGTCTCCGTGTAGGGACTAATAAAGTCCTCTTCCTCTTGGTTACCATTTTCTGTATGAACACTATGGCAATGACGCAAAGAACACACTACCACACCATCTTTTCTGTAAGAGTTTATGTACGTATAACCCAAAACGTAGCTCCATGTGACTTATGTTACAAATTATTATTTATTGCAGCAAAAGTAAACACTTTAATCCAATTAAATAATACTTAAGGCTTTGTGTAAACGAACTACCTTTATTTATAGCTAATGCTCTATCTCTGAAGACGGCTGCACACATTTCTTTCTTATTTGAGATGCCCACACGCGTTTCTATCATAGGGGACCCCTTGATTCCTTTTGTGTGGTTTTATGATTAATTCATGGCTCTCATATCTCATTTTGTAAATGCACACATCCCTACATGGTGATGACTAATGCGTCAAGCATTATCAGTAGAACCTGCATCAAATGTCTTGAAGTAAAAGAGATGTAAACCTCACAGCAGGTCTTTCTTTTTTATCTAAAGGAGAGTTGAATACCACTCTACGTCTAGTATTGTTATGCTTTTTATGGATGAAACCCTGGACTCCGGTGGGGAAGCATATATACGTCCTGGTCGGGAGTTTGAACCACTTGACCACGACTCTGCACACAGGAAGTAGGTCTTTCTATATACCAGCTGCATGTGAACAGAAAGGTAAAAGGTTTACATTGGGTGGCAGGTAGCCTAGCTGTTAGGAACGTTGGGCTAGTAACTAGGTGAAAAATCTACCGATGTGCCCTTGAACAAGGCCCTTAACCCTCATTGCTCCAGGGTCACCTTCAAAAATGGCTGATCTCTGAACCCACTCTACGAGGGTGTCTCAGGGGAAGTGGAATATGTAAAAAATAAATAAAATAAAAAACATTTCCAATTAGTACCCACCCAATTATTATTTTAGAAAGCTAAGATCAAATACTATAGACTTTAACTGACAAAGACATTCCTTCCTGTTCCACCCAATTCCATTGTCATGAGTGTTTTGGACCGGTTTTGACCCCTCCACTCAAAATGGCTACTCTGATAACACACTGGTTTGCTGGGTTCTTAATGGACAAGACCCCAGGGATGCTGCAGCATTTTTCACAGTAAATGAAGGCGACGCCGCTCTCTGTCTCGGGGCCAGTTGCAGTGTCTTTGATTCCTGTTGCTTGAGGTGCTGGCAAAGGCCTCTATCTTGTCACCACCTCCCTGCCTTCATCACACCACAGCACTGTGTTCAGTGTGTTCTAATGTCTCATCGATGATGCAGTGGGACATATGTCATTATCACAAAACAACATATTAACAAGGAACTTTTGAACTGTAGCCATTTTGAGCCCTAAAAGAAGTGCAATGGATGATGATGATGATGTGACACAATAAAAAAGTATGTTATTTAAAGAGAAATGGATACATTTGAAGACAAATTACTATATACATTGACTGCTTAGCGATCAATAACTGCGTTACAACAAATAAAGGTAACACTTTAAGATTCCTCAACATAAAGCATTTATAATGGATTAGTAATAGTTTATTCATCATTTATTCATCATTACTCCCACATTTGTAAACATTAGTAGCCTAGATATTCACACATTTAAACAACTTTAAAAGTATTTAATAATGATTCATAAGATCATTCATAAGATCTTTAATATAGGTCCTTATAAACCATTTACTGATCATGGGTTAAGTATTTGTGTGGCCTCATCTAAAGTGTGGGCTATTTATACTTTATAAATGTTTTGAGCGACCTGTAGTAATTTTCTCACAAAAAGATGGACATGCCATTGGTAGACATTCCAGCAGTACCTGATGCTCCTTAAGGTCTCAAAAACATGTCAATGGTTAAACAATAAGCACACACAGAGGATGTTAAAGGAAGTATATTGAACATTTTATTCCTAAACAGTCACACGGCGGTAGTGTGAGGTGTAACTTCAGACACACTCTATGCTGAGTAAAATAATGTGTTTAGTCCAAAAATGCTAACATAAGTGTTTATTGTAAGTGACTTTTCTACCAAAACCAAAATGTGGATTGCAGTCACTCCTTAGAGCTGTCTAATCTCGCTAACCGAGGACTAAAATCTTGCGTCATTTGGTCATTTCTAGGTCCGAACATTTTAGAAATTCCGGTTTGCGAAGTCTCCACCCCCCTTCCTCTAATTTCACCACACCACGAAGCAGTCGAAGCACAATACCCCATAATGACAAAGCGAAAACAGGTTTTTAGACATTTTTGCAACTTATTAAAAATAAAAAACAGAAATATCTTATTTACATAAGTATTCAGACCCTTTGCTATGACTCGAAATTGGGCTCAGGTGCATCCAGTTTCCATTGATCATCCTTGAGATTGTTCTACAACTTGGTTGGAGTCCACCTGTGGTAAATTCAATTGATTGGACATGATTTGGAAAGGCACACACCTGTAATGTCCCACAGTTGACAGTGCATGTCAAAAACCAAGCCATGAGGTCGATGGAATTGTTCGTAGAGCTCCAAGACAGGATTGTGTCGAGGCACACATGTGAGAAAGGGTACCAATACATTTCTGCAGCATTTATTGTTTATTTAACCTTTATCTATACAGGGTTTTCTCATTAAGATAAAATCTCATTTTCAAGAGAGACCTGGTCCAACAACAGCAGGGGAAACAAAGTTTCAGACAAAACAACTTACATACAGTAACACAACATTGAACAAAACTATAGACACACATACAGTACAACAATTACATATTACGTAAAAAAAACACGAATGTCACAACTAAAAAACATCTGTCCTAAAGACAATTACACTCGTCTATGATATTTACAACGATCAAGTGTTTAAACTCCACCAACGTGACTAGATCATAAAATGTTTAAATGTTCAAGAGAGAATTCCACGGAGGACCACGGAGCTGGGTAACTAAAACTATTTCTACCATGACCTGTTCTAATTCTTGGTACTGTTAGAAGCAAATGAGAATGGGACCGTAATTGATATT
This sequence comes from Salmo trutta, assembly GCF_901001165.1. Classification (NCBI taxonomy): domain Eukaryota; kingdom Metazoa; phylum Chordata; class Actinopteri; order Salmoniformes; family Salmonidae; genus Salmo; species Salmo trutta. Next base: position 10,293,482 of record NC_042973.1, on the reverse strand, counting down.
TATTTACTGACCTGATTAAAAAAGAACAGAGATAAAGTGGCATTTTACCCAGTATGGCCTTACATATCAGTGTATACCAGTGTTTAAGCCTACAGCATGCAAGGTCAATGACGACCAGCCAACAGCACTGTAGAGATCACAATGACGTTTTTGATTGGTAATGAACCTGAGAGCCGCATGATATACAGAATCAAGAGCTCTCATGGTAGTGGTTGAGAACTGCATAAAAATATATACAGTTGAAATGGGAAGTTTACATACACTTAGGTTGGAGTCATTAAAACTTGTTTTTCAACCACTCCACAAATGTCTTGTTAACAAACAATAGTTTTGGCAAGTTGGTTAGGCAGATTATTTCACTTATAATTCACTGTATCACAATTCCAGTGGGTTAGAAGTTTACATACACTAAGTTGACAGTGCCTTCAAACAGCTTGGAAAATTCAAGAAAATTATGAAATGGCTTTAGAAGTTCTGATAGGCTAATTGACATAATTTGAGTCAATTGGAGGTGTACCTGTGGATGTATTTCAAGGCCTACCTTCAAACTCAGTGTCTCTTTGCTTGACATCATGGGAAAATCAAAAGAAATCAGCCAAGACCTGTCACATCCTGACCAGTAATAGGGGTTATTTGTTATTATAGTTTGGTCAGGATGTGGCAGGGGGTGTTTGTTTCATGTGGTTTCGGCTATGTATTTAGGTAGAGGGGTGTTTGGTTTATGTAGTCCGGGGTTTGTTAGTCTATGTTCTATGTTAGTATTTTTCTATGTTCTATCTAGTCTATTGTATTTCTATGTTTAGTTAATTGGGGTTGGACCTTCAATTGGAGGCAGCTGGTTATTGTTGACTCTGATTGAGGGTCCTATATTAGGAGTTTGTTTTTCATGGGTTTTTGTGGGAGATTGTTCTTGTTTAGCTGTTTGCCTGACAAGACTGTCTAGTTCGTTTGTGTTTTGTATACGTTATATGTGTTTTCCTTTGTCACCAAATAAAAAGAAGATGAGTGTACATTTTCCCGCTGCGTCTTGGTCTCTACCCTACGACACCCGTGACAAGACCTCAGAAACATTGTAGTAGACCTCCACAAGTTGGGTTCATCCTTGGGGGCAATAGCCAATCGCCTGAAGGTACCACGTTCATCTTTATAAACAATAGTACGCAAGTATAAACACCATGGGACCATGCAGCCATCATACCGCTCAGGATGGAGACGCGTTCTGTCTCCTAGAGATTAACGTACTTTGGTGCGAAAAGTGCAAATCAATCCCAGTACAACAGCAAAGGACCTTGTGAAGATGCTGGAGGAAACAAGTACAAAAGTATCTATATCCACAGTAAAACGAGTCCTATATCGACATAACCTGAAAGGCCGCTCAGCAAGGAAGAAGCCACTGCTCCAAAACCACCAAAAAAAAGCCAGACTACGGTTTGCAACTGCACATGGGGACAAAGATCGTACTTTTTGGAGAAATGTCCTCTGGTCTGATGAAACAAAAATAGAAATGTTGGGCCATAATGACCATTGTTATGTTTGGAGGAAAAAGGAGGATGCTTGCAAGCCAAAGAACACCATCCCAACTGTGAAGCACGGGGGTGGCAGCATCATGTTGTGGGGGTGCTTTGCTGCAGGAGGGACTGGTGCACTTCACAAAATAGATGGCATCATGAGGTAGGACAATTATGTGGATACATTTAAGCAACATCTCAAGACACCAGTTAGGAAGATAAAGCTTGGTCAAAAATGGGTCTTCTAAATGGACAGTGACCCCAAGCATACTTCCAAAGTTCTGGCAAAATGGCTTAAGGACAAAAAAGTCAAGGTATTGGAGTGGCCATCACAAAGCCCTGACCTCAATCAAATAGAACATTTGTGGTCAGAACTGAAAAAGCGTGTGCGAGCAAGGAGGTATACAAACCTGACTCAGTTACACCAGCTCTGTCAGGAGGAATGGGCCACGGTGTCAAATGCCTTCGACAAATCAATAAAGACAGACACACAATGTAACCTCTTGTCAAGAGCACAGTAGATGTCATTTAAAACCTTCCATGTTGCTGAAACAGTGCTGTGGCCAGACCTAAAACCTGATATCATTCCACTTAAGATGTTGTTTTCTTGGAGGTAGGACTTCAGCTGCCTAATAACTAAGGACTCCAGTACCTTAGATAGTACAGACAGTGTTGATATGGGTGGATAGTTGTCAAGTAGCAAAGGATCTCCACCTTCCAGGAGAGGCTGTACAGAGCAGATTTCTATAACTTGGGGATTTCCTTAATGTCAAACATGAGGTTACAACACGCAGGCCTCCTTACTGTCCCTAGAATTTCTAAGCAAACAGCTGGAGGCAGGACTTTCTCCTATAGAGCTCCATTTTTATGGAATGGTCTGCCTATCCATGTGAGAGACGCAGACTCGGTCTCGATCTTTAAGTCTTTATTGAAAACTCATCTCTTCAGTAGGTCCTATGATTGAGTGTAGTCTGGCCCAGGGGTGTGAAGGTGAACGGAAAGGCACTGGAGCGACGAACCGCCCTTGCTATCTCTGCCTGGCCGGTTCCCCTCTCTCCACTGGGATTCTCTGCCTCTAACCCTATTACGGGGGCAGAGTCACAGGCTTACTGGTGCTCTTCCATGCCGTCCCTAGGAGGGGTGATTCACTTGAGTGGGTTGAGTCACTGACGTGATCTTCCTGTCCGGGTTGGTGCCCCCCTCAGCTTTGTGCTGAGGGGGGCTTCGGATGACTCCTTGCTGTCCCCAGTCCACATGGTCATGCTGCTGCTCCAGTTTCAACTGTTCTGCCTGCGGCTATGGAGCCCTGACCTGTTCACTGGACGTGCTACCTCGTCTCGGACTTGCTGTTTTGGACTCTCTCTCTCTACCGCACCTGCTGTCTAACTCTAATGATCGGCTATGAAAAGCCAACTGACATTTACTCCTGAGGTGCTGACCTGTTGCACCTTCTACAGCCACTGTGATTATTATTATCTGACCCTGCTGGTCATCTATGAATGTTTGAACATCTTGGCCATGCTCTGTTATAATCTTCACCCGGCACAGCCAGAAGAGGACTGGCCACCCCTCAGAGCCTGATTCCTCTCTAGGTTTCTTCCTAGGGTCTGGCCTTTCTAGGGAGTTTTTCCTAGCCACCGTGCTTCTACATCTGCATTGCTTCCTGTTTGGGGTTTTAGGCTGGGTTTCTGTACAGCATTTTGTTATATCGGCTGATGTAAAAAGGGCTTTATGAATACATTTGATTGATTGATTTCAACGGCTGGGACTGGGAGACTAGTCAGGATCGAGGAAAAGATGAAAGGAGCAAATACAGAGATCCTGGATGACAACCTTCTCCAGAGCGCTCAGGACCTCAGACTGGGGCGAAGGTTCACCTTCCAACAAGACAACAACCCTAAGCACACAGCCAAGACAACGCAGGAGTGGCTACGGTACAAGTCTATGAATGTCCTTGAGTGACCCAGCCAGAGCCCGGACTTGAACCCGATCGAACATCTCTGGAGAGACCTGGAAATAGCTGTGCAGCAACGCTCCCCATCCAACCTGAGAGAGCTTGAGAGGATGTGCTGAGAAGAATGGAAGAAACTCCCCAAATGCAGGTGTGCCAAGCCTGTAGCGTCATACCCAAGAAGACTTGAGGCCGTAATCGCTGACAAAGGTGCTTCAGCAAAGTACTGAGTAAAGGGTCTGAATACTTATGTAAATGTGATATTTCTGGGTTTTTTATTTTATAAATTTGCAAAAAATTCTAAAAACCTGTTTTTGCTTTGTCATTATGGGGTAATGTGTGTGGATTGGTGATGGGGGGAAAAACGATGTAATCCATTTTAGAATAAGGCTGTAATGTAACGAAATGTGGGAAAAGTCAAGAGGACTGAAAACTTTCCAAATGCACTCAATAGGGAATGCAAATCCTTAAACAATTCAAATCCACTAGAGAACAACTGTCCGGTCCGACCAGCTGTTGTGTGTAGTCTACATCTCCATGTTTTATGATCAGTTCATATTCGCCAGGTTGACAACTCCAGCAGAACATTCACATTACAGCTCTTCCTCAAGCCTTGTAACAGTTGTTTCACAACAGTTTTTGCGAATAGAATGTTCAATATATTTCCTTTTAATAACATTCTGCGTTGTGTGCTTATTCTTTAACCATTGATATGTTCTAGGGGCCATTTTGAGACCTTAAGGAGCATCAGGTTTATAAGATTAAATCAAATCAAATTTTATTTGTCACATTCTCTGAGTATAACAGGTACTTTCACCTTACTGTGAAATGCTTACTTACAAGTCCTTAACCAACAATTCAGTTTTAAGAAAATGCCTAAAAATGCAAATATTCTGGGTAGCCATTTGATTAGCTGTTCAGGAGTCTTATGGCTTGGGGGTAGAAGCTGTTAAGAAGCCTCTTGGACCTAGACTTGGCGCTCTGGTACCGCTTGCCATGCTGTAGCAGAGAGAACAGTCTTTGACTAGGGTGGCTGGAGTCGTCAACAATGGTTAGGGCCTTCCTCTGACACCGCCTGGTATAGAGGTCCTGGATGGCAGGAAGTTTGGCCCCGGTGATGTACTGCGCCGTACGCACTACCCTCTGTAGTGCCTTCCGGTCGGAGGCCGAGCAGTTGCCATGCCAGGCAGTGATGCAACCCGTCAGGATGCTCTCGATGGTGCAGCTGTAAAACCATTTGAGGATCTGAGGACCCATGCCAAATCTTTTCAGTATCCTGAGGGGGAATAGGTTTTGTCGTGCCCTCTTCACAACTGTCAACAACTGTTTGTTGATGTGGACGCCAAGGAACTTGAAGATCTCAACCTGCTCCACTATAACCCCGTCGATGAGAATGGGGGCGTGCTCGGTCATCCTTTTCCTGTAGTCCACAATCATCTCTTTTGTCTTGAACACGTTGAGGGAGAGGTTGTTGTCCTGGCACCACACGGTCAGGTCTCTGACCTCCTCCCTATAGGCTGTCTCATTGTTGAACCTATATTAGTAATGATTAATACATTATGAATAAACTATTTACTAATCCCATTATAAATGCTTTATTACGTGGAGTTACAATAAAGGGCTGCCCAAATAAATGTTCATTTACTGTGTGAAAATACATTTGAAGGGATTTGGGAAAAGCAACCATGTAGGCTAAGGTGAAAGTATTTTTACAAAAATGCCCAAAATACCAAGTCATCACTCTCACATTGGCAATTCAATAACACTATGGCTATGACCCTAAGTTGAGGATAAATCCAATCTAGCCAAAACAATGAAATAAAATGTTTGGCCTCGGCTAGAGGCTCATGCTCAAATAGTATGCAACGTTATCATGAGTGGGTGGAGATGTTTCTGCAATCACTCAAGCTTCAAATACATAGCAACAGATGGCCAGTGGTGAAACTGATTGGGGAAGCTGCGATTTACTTCCATTCAATCAGATTGGAATAAAACCGGACTCAACCTTTATGTATTGTTCTTGCGAAATGGAGAAAGAAATACAACATTCATAAACATTGTTGTATTTGGTTGTGGTGCATTCGGAAAGTATTCAGACCCCTTTACTTTTTCTACATTTTGTTACATTAGTCTTATTCTAAAATCGATTAAATCGTTTTTTCCCCTCATCAATATACACACATAGCCCATAATGACAAATTTATTTTAAAAATGTAACTGAAATATTACATTTACACAAGTATTCATATACTCAGTACTTTGTTGAAGCACATTTGGCAGCAATTACAGCCTTGAGTCTTCTTCTGTATGATGCTACAAGCTTGGGGGAGTTTCTCCTATTCTTCTCTGCAGATGCTCTCAAGCTCTGTTGATCATTCCCTCAATCCTGACTCCAAGTCCCTGCTGCTGAAAAACTTCCCAACAGCATGATGCCACCATGCTTCACCGTAGGGATGGTGCCAGGTTTCCTCCAGATGTGACGGTTGGCATTCAGGCCAAGGAGTTCAATCTTGGTTTCATCAGACCAGAGAATCTTGTTTCTCATGGTCTGAGAGTCTTTTAGTTGCCTTTTGGCCAACTCTAACCGGGCTGTCATGTGCCTTTTACTGAGAAGTGGCTTCGGCCTGGCCACTCTACTATAAAGGCCTGATTGGTGGAGTGTGCAGAGATGTTTGAAGGTTCTCCCATCTCCACAGAGGATCTCTGGAGCTCTGTCAGAGTCACCATCTGGTTCTTGGTCACCTCCCTGACCAAGGCCCTTCTCTCCTGATTGCTCAGTTTGGCCGGGCGGCCAGCTCTAGGAAGAGTCTTGGTAGTTCCAAACTTTTTCCAATTGCATTGTGTGTAGATTGATGAGCAACATTCTTTATTTAATTCATTTTAGAATAAGGTCGTAACGTAACAAAATGTGGAAAAAAGGAAGGGGTCTGAATACTTTCCAAAGGCAGTGTGGATACACTCCAGGTGTTACACAATCTCCTGACTTGACATTTACTTCACGTAAAAAAAACACTTGAATGAATATTCTGGTGGAAAAAAATAAACTTCATAAAAACATTCATGTCTATACATCCCGCGCGCACACACACACACTCCAAAATTGCTCATCCTAATATTTCTTAATTCCATTCTTTAATTTTTAGATTTGTGTGTATTGTTGTATATTGTTAGATTATTACTGCACTGTTGGAGCTAGGAACACAAGCATTTTTCTATACCCGCAATAACATCTGCTAAATATGTGCATGCGACCAATACAATTTTATTCGATTTTGATTTGGCAACCATTAACATTTCATATATCTTCTCTCCTGTCATGGGAACCAAGAGTGAGTAATGTTGACTGCATTCAGGATCCATATACAACTCAACAGTGGCAGCAAGAGGACAATCAAGGCATTGCATGTGTCCAAGTGCAGTCATTCACAGAAGACAAAAGGCAAGATACAGGTGATCCACAACTTTTAAATTAATAAAACAAATGAGTTTACAACACTGACCATTCAAATAAAACATCTACAGTAAAAAATGTTTTACATTAAAAAATACACACGTCCATTTCACAAATAACATCAAATGGTTAGATATGTAGTATATACGTCATGTAATAGAATAATGTTTGAAATATAATAATACCCTATGGATATTGTCATACATTAAAAGGTAGAGTGAGCTAAATGACGTTGCCACAAGCCGCACAGATGATATTGTGATGAGCGAGATGCAAGATGCTCTTAGCTGTTGCAGAATTAACTGCTGACTCTACCTTTAAGACTGATGGTCATGAAAGCTGCATGTCATAGGCTACGACAAATCCAAGGCACTCCTCTTTATATTGGGCATGTCCATGTAAGAAACTATGAGGTAAAGACTCGTTTTAAGGCGTAGGAATCAACATTTCCTGCACCACTTATAACAAGAACATCTTCAGGCATTCAAAAACAATTAGGCTACCTGGGGGCAGCGACTAGCCTAGTGGCCAGTAACCGAAAAGTCGCTGGTTCAAATCCCCAAGCTGACTAGGTGAAAAACCTGTCAATGTGCCCTTGAGCAAGGCACTTAACCCTACTTGATCCTGTAAGTCACTCTTGATAAGAGCGTCTGCTAAATGATTCAAATGTAAATGAACATGTACAAAACGGCCTCCATGATCGTGTCAACACATGTGGTTGTTGATGAAATACAATAATACTTATACAAATAATATACACTGCTCAAAAAAATAAAGGGAACACTTAAACAACACAATGTAACTCCAAGTCAATCACACTTCTGTGAAATCAAACTGTCCACTTAGGAAGCAACACTGATTGACAATAAATTTCACATGCTGTTGTGCAAATGGAATAGACAACAGGTGGAAATTATAGGCAATTAGCAAGACACCCCCAATAAAGGAGTGGTTCTGCAGGTGGGGACCACAGACCACTTCTCAGTTCCTATGCTTCCTGGCTGATGTTTTGGTCACTTTTGAATGCTGGCGGTGCTTTCACTCTAGTGGTAGCATGAGACGGAGTCTACAACCCACACAAGTGGCTCAGGTAGTGCAGCTCATCCAGGATGGCACATCAATGCAAGCTGTGGCAAGAAGGTTTGCTGTGTCTGTCAGCGTAGTGTCCAGAGCATGGAGGCGCTACCAGGAGACAGACCAGTACATCAGGAGATGTGGAGGAGGCCGTAGGAGGGCAACAACCCAGCAGCAGGACCGCTACCTCCGCCTTTGTGCAAGGAGGAGCAGGAGAAGCACTGCCAGAGCCCTGCAAAATGACCTCCAGCAGGCCACAAATGTGCATGTGTCTGCTCAAACGGTCAGAAACAGACTCCATGAGGGTGGTATGAGGGCCCGACGTCCACAGGTGGGGGTTGTGCTTACAGCCCAACACCGTGCAGGAAGTTTGGCATTTGCCAGAGAACACCAAGATTGGCAAATTCGCCACTGGCGCCCTGTGCTCTTCACAGATGAAAGCAGGTTCACACTGAGCACGTGACAGACGTGACAGAGTCTGGAGACGCCGTGGAGAACGTTCTGCTGCCTGCAACATCCTCCAGCATGACCGGTTTGGCGGTGGGTCAGTCATGGTGTGGGGTGGCATTTCTTTGGGGGGCCGCACAGCCCTCCATGTGCTCACCAGAGGTAGCCTGACTGCCATTAGGTACCGAGATGAGATCCTCAGACCCCTTGTGAGACCATATGCTGGTGCGGTTGGCCCTGGGTTCCTCCTAATGCAAGACAATGCTAGACCTCATGTGGCTGGAGTGTGTCAGCAGTTCCTGCAAGAGGAAGGCATTGATGCTATGGACTGGCCTGCCCGTTCCCCAGACCTGAATCCAATTGAGCACATCTGGGACATCATTTCTCGCTCCATCCACCAACGCCACGTTGCACCACAGACTGTCCAGAATTGGCGGATGCTTTAGTCCAGGTCTGGGAGGAGATCCCTCAGGAGACCATCCGCCACCTCATCAGGAGCATGCCCAGGCGTTGTAGGGAGGTCATACAGGCACGCCGAGGCCAGACACACTACTGAGCCTCATTTGACTTGTTTTAAGGACATTACATCAAAGTTGGATCAGCCTGTAGTGTGGTTTTCCACTTTAATTTTGAGTGTGACTCCAAATCCAGACCTCCATGGGTTGATAAATTGGATTTCCATTGATTATTTTTGTGTGATTTTGTTGTCAGCACATTCAACTATGTAAAGAAAAAAGTATTTAATAAGATTATTTATTTCATTCAGATCTAGGATGTGTTGTTTAAGTGTTCCCTTTATTTTTTTGAGCAGTATACTTTATACCATGGGTCTCCAACCCTGTTCCTGGAGATCGACCCGATTTCGCTCTAACCCGATTCAGGTGTGCTAGGTTAGGGTTGGAGCGAAAATCCACAGGATGGAAGCTCTCCAGGAACAGGGTTGGAGCGAAATCCACAGGATGAAAGCTCTCCAGGAACAGGGTTGGAGAACCCTGTTTTATACAATACAAATACACTGACTTTCCAAAACAGTAAAAGTGACAATATGTAACTTACATTAAAAGTGTCAATATGTAACTTTATGTGCGACCTGACCAAATTCACATAGAAAAGTGGGTTATAGATCTATCATTCAACTTGAAAACAATCAGTAGATATGTTCTATGCTTTCCATTCTTAAGTTTTATTTTTGCATTGTTTACTTCTGGTTTTGTACACCAGCTTCAAAACAGCTGAAAATACAATATTTTGGGTTATGGAAAATATCTTTCACAGTGGTTTAGATGGTACAATGATTCTCTACACTGTACCATCTTATTTTGTTACATAGATTAAAATTAGATTAAATATTAGAGTTTCATCAAACAGGAAATGGCAGAGTGATTTCTGCATAGCGCAACTTTAACAATACCTTCCTAATATTGAATTGACAGAAAAAAAACTAGAATTGTTGCATCTCGTTATGTTGTTGTCCTCCGGTGGCTAGCTAGCTAGTTAGCTAAAATTGTCCCTTTCCTAAATTAGCCATGGATGGAGATAGGGATTTGCACTTGTGGTTTTACATAAAGATGCACGCTGCCATTTCCTGGTTGTTAAAAGTCTAATAGTTCACCTAATTTCAGTTTATGTGACAAAACAAGCAAGAATAGTGTAGATAATCATTGTACCATCTAAACCGCAGTGAAATATATTTTCCATAACCAAAAATATTTTCAGCTACTTGACGCTGGCGTTCAAAACCGAAAGTAAAAGACACAAAAACCAAACTTAAGACCGGGAAGCATAAAAATTGTGCGCATAGAACAGATCTACCGCTTCTTAAGACTTGATTTCAATGAGAACGACAGCTCTATAAATCCCATTTCTATGTGAATATAGTCTGGATGCCCAAAAAGTTACATAATGCAGCTGTAATTCTCCGTACTGGCCAATGATTATAATGGTGATAATGATCCAACCATTAATTCATACATTGTGCCCCTGGCCTGAGAGGATGGAAGTTCAATATGTAGCTAGACGTAGTAGACTCATGTTAACTAGCTGGCCTGGCTCATTGTTGCCCATGAAAGGAAGTAAAGCTAGCTAGAAAGCATTTTAGCCAGGTACCCTAGGACAACAAAACTAAAAGTGTGTACTGTATGACAGAGTTATAGACCATTTCATCAACATGAAAGAGGATGATGGCATTGGCGTTTCTCTACAAGTAGGGTGAGTAAACATGTTTTTTATACTTGCACGAATGCACGCACACAAACAGAGAGAAAGCAGAACCATGGACAGCCATATCACATTTGGCTTACGTTGATTGGACCAAATCGTTTTTGGTATCTTTTAGTTGTCACTGTATTAGACCAAGCATGAGTGATTTGACTTGATGATGTTGAAATGTTGAAGTAGAAATGGTGCTGGAATAGTGGAGGCAGCTCCTGCTTTCTTTGAGACTTATGGTAACTCTGTGGTTCTAAATCAATAGTTGTTTAGTAAAAAGTCAGAAACATTAACTTGCTTGACTATGCTGTATGTCATATAACTGTTTGCTACATGAAATATGCTTTGTGGACTTCACCGGACAGAGGTTTCTCTCCAGTTTTGTGATGAAACAAAGGTGTGGTTGAATTTATTCTGCCACTATGTCTTCTTACTGTCTCGGCCTTAGGCCTATATATATCACAGTGGCAAGGCATATGAACTAACAGGTTCTAGAGCAAACAACGCAAGTATCACAACACATACAGTAGGTTATAATATGGCTTTTGGGGGGGGGGGGCTTGGCTTCCCAGTGATTTTTACCCATGCACCGCTACTGTAAGCAATTCTATTTAATCTGTCATGTATGCATGCATGACTATAATTCGCTTTGGATAAAAGTGTAATAAGAAAGCAGTATATTTTGTGTCTCCAGCCATGGGGTAGGCCCAGTGTCATCTACAGTCATCACCTTCTATCCACTAGCCAGTCAAAGTATGGGCTCGGTGTCATTCCAATTGACAATGGCATCTTTCCATCTAGGAAAACAAAACACAATAAACAGTCAGAGTGGACTATGGTAAATGCATGCAAATGTTGATATAACTTGAAGAAGTCGCTCTGGATAAGACTGTCTGCTAAATGACTAAAATGTACATACTGTACCATAAAAACATTGTACTACAAATGTTGTTCAAAGTATCACTTGCAATATAAATAGGCAGCATTATACACTGAGTGCACAAAACATTATGAACACCTGCTCTTTCCATGACATGAATCCAGGTGAAAGCTATGATCCATTACTGATGTCACTTGTTAAATCCACTTCAGGGTAGATGAAGGGGAAGAGACAGGTTAAAGAAGGATTTTTAAGACTTGAGACAATTGAGACATGGATTGTGTATGTGTGCAGAGGGTGAATGGGCCGGACAAAAGATTTAAAGTGCCTTTGAACGGCGTATGGTAGTGGGTGTCAGGCGTACCGGTTTGTGTCAAGAACTGCCACGCTGCTGGGTTTTTCACACTAAACAGTTTCCCGTGTGTATCAAGAACAGTCCACCACCCAAAGGACATCCAGCCAACGTGACACAACCGTGGAAAGCATTGGAGTCAACATGGGGTGCAACTCAATATTAGGAGAGTGTTCCTAATGTTTGGTATACTCAGTGTAAATCCTACAATGAGAACACAGTTTTATTTGTCAGGCGCATTTCAAGACACCGAAGGACACTTTACATAAAAGTACATAAAAATGTAATACTAGTGCAATTACAATCAAGCGAAGTGGTTCAAGCTAACATTATGGAAATGTTTTAGGATGGTAATATCATGGATTATCTAGCTATTTTATGACCCCTTTAGGTATATAAAAAAAAAGATAAATAAAAACATTTGATAACATATTGAATTGGGCCTTTATACTATAGCCCACAGAAATGCATTGAGTAACATTCATAAATGGCAAAAATGACAGTCCAAAAATAAGTGTCTGTCCTATATCTAGGAGATATAAAAAAGCACAGGAAGTATAGATATACTTTTTTTTACACATATTTAAACACTTTTTTGGGAGTAGGCACAAAACTAAGCTCCATACTTCTATTCATTTTTTTTAATCCAGTACTGGTTACCTTCAGACAAGTCACTAGCATAAACTGATGGGTTTTGATGGGAATGATTTTATTATATTACTTATATTTAAGCACCGGCGGCTTTAATGCATGTTTGAACAAGAAAAATGAACTGACTCACTTGGTCCGTATACAGTGTTCAAGAGGAGGAATGAGATCAGTGTCGATACCTTGGCAGCCAGCAGATATTCCTGAGGTACCTAAAGCTGGACATAAATACAAGAATACAAACTCTTCATGAGGAACATTAACTTGATATTAACTTATGATTAGCACTGAAAGTCATTCATTTTCAAGTGAAATACATACGAGTGATACGTGAGATGAATGAATAGGGCCTGATCATTTCACATCAATAACAGAGTTACCCAAATAGCTACAGTACATAAGGGATGCATCTGTGTCTAGTTCTCTAGCAGATTAAACCAACCCAGATCATCATCATCAGTGTTCCATACGTACAGACAGTTAGGCAGATTTCCTCCTGCTGATTGGCGAGGCCGTCGTAGTAGTACAGGTCAAACTCCCCGATCACACACTGGTCACTCAGCAGCTCCTGCACACCAAAGAGCACGCTGAAATGGCTCTCGCTGCACACCACCCAGATAGGGAACTTGGGAGTCTTCAGGTTGGAACCAACCTTCAAAATGTATCAAACCATACATGATCATTAGAAACAAAAGGTATCTGGAAATAGAGCGTCTTGGTTGAGTGTAGACATTGGCTGAGTCAAAAAGAGTTGACTAAAATATGCATTGTTGGTTAGTGTTTCTCTATGCTGCACATGTTACTAGCTAACTAGTTAGTTACGGTTCTAAAATAGTGCAGAAAGATTAATTAAAAAAGGCACAATCTGTAATATTTTAGGGCTGTTTCAACAGATAAGTGCATCCCAAAAAGCACCCTATTCCATTTATAGTGCTCTACCTTTAACCATGATCCATAGGCTTACGGTCAAAAGTAGTGCACTATATAGGGAATAGGATTCCATTTGGGACACATATGATGTGTCATGTAACCATGTGTTTTTACCTTGCATATATTATAATGTTCAAATAAGGACAGCAGTCCAATGTCACTGCGACCTCTTATTCCCTTGAGAAGGGTCAGGTTTCCATTGCCTGAATCCAGCTCCATATTGTTGTTGAAGACATTGGACACAGCCTGTCCACACAGCAATAAATTGACCAGCTCCTATGGAAGAATAATAATAATAATAAAACCAAAATAAATGTCAGGGTGGATTATGTTTAAATTCATACAGTATAACGTAATACACTATATACCCAGCAGTATGTGAACACCCCTTCAAATTAGTGGATTCGGCTATTTCAGCCACACACGTTGCTGACAAGTGTATAAAATACAGCACACAGCCATGCAATCTCCATAGACAAACCATGGCAGTAGAATGGCCTTACTGAAGAGCTCAGTGATTTTCAACGTGGCACCGTCATAGGATGCTACCTTTCCAACAAGTCAGATCGTAAAATTAGAGCTGCCCCGGTCAACTGTAAGTGCTGTTATTGTAAAATGTGAATGTCTAGGAGCAACAACGGCTCAACCGCGAAGTGGTAGTCCACACAAGCTCACAGGACGGGACCGCTGAGTGCTGAAGCTCGTAAAAATTGTCTGTCCTCGGATGCAACACTCACAACAAAGTTCCAAACTGCCTCTGGTAGCAAAATCAGCACAAGAACTGCTCGTCAGGAGCTTCATGAATTGGGTTTCCATAGCCGAGCAGCCGCACACAAGCCTAAGATCACCATACGTAATGCAAAGAGTTGGCTGGAATTGCGTACAGTTCGCCGCCATTGGACTCTGAAGCAGTGGAAAAGCGTACTCTGGAGTGATGAATCACGATTTGGGTGATGCCAGGAGAATGCTACGTGCCCGAATGCATGGTGCCAACTGTAAAGTTTGGTGGAGGAGAAATAATGGTCTGGGGCTGTTTTTCATGGTTCGGGCTACGCCCCTTGGTTCCAGTGAAGGGAAATCTTATTTCTCCAGCATACAATGACATTCTAGACGATTCTGTGCTTCCAACTTTGTGGCAACAGTTTGTGGAAGGCCCTTTCCTGTTTCAGCATGAGAATGCCACCATGTACAAAGCGAGGTCCATACAGAAATGGTTTGTCAAGATTGGTTTGGAAGAACTTGACTGGCCTGCACAGATCCCTGACCTCAACCTCAATCGAACACCTTTGGGATGAATTAGAACGCCGACTACGAGACAGGCCTAATCGCCCAACATCAGTGCCAGACCTCGTTAACCTCGAGGACCCCTTCGAGATAAAATCCCGTTAACGGGATTGGTTGGACAACAACCAGTGAGATAGCACGGCGCGAAATTAAAAAAATTATAATCTCAAAATTAAAATTCAAGTATTATACGGCATTTTAAAGATACTCTACTCATAAATCCAATCACATTGTCCGATTTCAAAAAGGCTTTACGGTGAAAGCAAAACATTAGATTATTTTAGGATAGCACCTTAGCAAAAAAAAAAAAAGCAATTTTCCAAGCACGGATAGCCGTCACAAAGCCAGATATACAGCTAAAATTAAGCACTAACCTTTGACAATCTTCATCAGATGACACTCCTAGGACATCATGTTAGACAATACATGCATTTTTTGTTCGATCAAGTTCATATTTATATCCAAAAACCCAATTTTTACATTGGCGCGTGACATTCAGAAAATACTGCCTCCCCATGTCTGGAGGAAACCTGGCATATTCCCTACGATGATTCATGTTGGTGGCAGCATCATGCTGTGGGGATGTTTTTCTCTGGCAGGGACTGGGAGTCTAGTCAGGATCGAGGGAAAGATGAACGGAGCAAAGTACCGAGAGATCTTTGATGAAAACCTGCTCCAGAGTGCTCAGGATCTGCAGAGAATGGGAGAAACTCCCCAAATACAGGTGTGCCAAGCTTGTAGCTTCATACCCAAGAAGACACGAGGCTGTAATCGCTGCCAAAGGTGCATTAACAAAGTACTGAGTAAAGGGTCTGAATACTTATGTAAATGTAATATTTCTTTTTTTTATTTGTAATACATTTCTAAAAACCTGTTTTTGCTTTGTCATTATGGGGTAATGTGTGTAGATTGATGAAGAAAAAAAAATATTTAATCAATTTTAGACTAAGCCTGTAACGTAACAAAATGTAGAAAAAGTAATGGGGTCTGAAAACTTTCCGAATGCACTGTACATTATTTAGGGCTGGGAATTGCCAGTGACCTCACGATACAATAATATCACAATACTTACAGTTGAAGTCGAAGTTTACATACACATAGGTTGGAGTCTTTGAAACTTGTTTTTCAACCACTCCACAAATTTCTTGTTAACAAACTATACTTTTGGCAAGTCGGTTAGGACATCTACTTTGTGCATGACACAAGTAATTTTTCCAACAATTGTTTACAGACAGATTAGTTCACTTATTATTCACTGTATCACAATAACAGTGGGTCAGAAGTTTAAATACACTAAGTTGACTGTGCCTTTAAACAGCTTGGAAAATTCCAGAAAATTATGTTATGGATTTAGGAGCTTCTGATAAGCTAATTAACATAATTTGAGTCAATTGGAGGTGTACCTGTGGATGTACTTCAAGGCCTACCTTCAAACTCAGTGCCTCTTTGCTGAACATCATCGGAAAATCATAAGAAATCAGCCAAGACCGCAGAAAAAAAATTGTAGACCTCTTCAAGTCTGGTTCATTCTTGGAAGCAATTTCCAAACGCCTGAAGGTACCACGTTCATCTGTACAAAGAATAGTACACAAGTATAAACACCATGGAACCACGCAGCCGTCATAACGCTCAGGAAGAAGATGCGTTCTGTCTCCTAGAGATGAACGTACTTTGGTGCGAAAAGTGCAAATCCATCCCAGAACAACAGCAAACGACCTTGTGAAGATGCTGGAGGTACAAATAGGTACAAAAGTAAAACGAGTCCTACATCGACATAACCTGAAAGGCCGCGCAGCAAGGAAGAAGCCACTGCTCCAAAACCACCATAAAAAAGCCAACCTGCGGTTTGCAACTGCACATGGGGACAAAGATTGTACTTTTTGGAGAAATGTCCTCTGGTCTGATGAAACAAAAATAGAACTGTTTGGCCATAATGACCATCGTTATGTTTGGAGGAAAAAGGGGGAGGCTTGCAAGCCGAAGAACACCATCCCAACCGTGAAGCACAGGGGTGGCAGCATCATGTTGTGGGGGTGCTTTGCTGCAGGAGGGACTGGTGCACTTCACAAAATAGATGGCATCATGATTATGAGCCACAATTATGTGGATATAGGTGTTGTTACACATGGTCTGCCACTGCGAGGACGATCAGCTGTCCATCCTGTCTCCCTGTAGCGCTGTCTTAGGCGTCTCACAGTACGGACATTGCAATTTATTGCCCTGGCCACATCTGCAGTCCTCATGCCTCCTTGCAGCATGCATAAGGCACGTTCACGCAGATGAGCAGGGACCCTGGGCATCTTTCTTTTGGTGTTTTTCAGAGTCAGTAGAAAGGCCTCTTTAGTGTCGTAAGTTTTCATAACTGTGACCTTAATTGCCTACCGTCTGTAAGCTGTTAGTGTCTTAACGACCGTTCCACAGGTGCATGTTCATTAATTGTTTATGGTTCATTGAACAAGCATGGGAAACAGTGTTAAACCCTTTACAATGAAGATCTGTGAAGTTATTTGGATTTTTATGAATTATCTTTGAAAGACAGGGTCCTGAAAAAGGGACGTTTCTTTTTTTGCTGAGTTTATATGTCTGCTGAGAGCCATGAGAAAACGCATTTGAGATAAAAGTGCTGATGTTGGCTCACCATTTAAAAAGAAGATGGAGAACATGAGAAATACCAGAGTTTTGGCGCAGCTCCAGCCGACTATCCCTAGCTAACGTGAACTTTTTAAAATGTATTACTAATCGATACTTGGATTAACAGTATTGATATTAAATCAAGAAAAAATAATATCGATTTTTTTCTCCATTACTAATATTATTCCCCATGAGCAAAACCACATTGTCCAAGATTAATTCAAAAGAGCTATTGGTGAATTTGAAGAGTGTCTTTCAACAGAATTGGAGAAAACATATTGATTTCTACTTGGCATAGTGCTATGTTTTTGGTGGCCTACTTAGAGTGCATCCCAATTATTATTGTTTTAAACGTAACCTTTATTTAACCAGGCAAGTCAACAAATTCTTATTTACAATGACAACCTACACTAGCCAAACCCGGACGACGCTGGGCCAATTGTGCACCATCCTATGGGACTCCCAATCACGGCCGGTTGTGATACAGCCTGGATTTGAACCAGTGGGTGTCCGTAGTGACGCCTCTAGCACTGAGATGCAGTGCCTTAGACCGCTGTGCCACTCAGGTGCCCAAATAATACCCTATTCCCTACATAGTGCACTATACAGGGGATATGGTGCCATTTGACGCTACCTGTGTGCAGTAGCCATGGGCTCCGATGAGTGTGGTGTTGGGGACATCCATATCCTCTCTAACCCTGAGGAAAAGGGGGAACAGGATCACAACAGCTACTTTATATGGCATGCATGCATTTTCTGTCTGTTCATATGTGTTGAATGTACACTACCATCGTACCGGTCAATAGATCTGGAGAGAATAGCAGAGATGGTGAGCAATATACACCCTAAGGCTCCCGACTCAAACTACAAAGAAAGAAATCACCAGTTTAGTCAAGTGTGAGAAAAAGAATCAAACAGAAATATCTAACCGAAACCCTCAAAGTAGACGAGTGCATGCTTTGGCATTTGACATGGGCACATAAGGATATTGACCATATAATACATATAGAGTAATCTCACCTGTTGAATATGCTGTTCCACAAGCAACTGAAGGTCCTTTAGATTGTCAACATCAATACATGTAATCTACAACAAAAGAGTTTTAGGAAAGACGTTTGTCCAAATTGCATCAAAGATATGAAGAACCTCATCCTCAAACCTAGTTCATAACTGATGGTCACATAATATAGATATCTGGGAACAACAATAGTGTAATTGGATTAGAGTAAATGTTTTAAAATGTTAGCATTTCTCCTAGAAAAACACACTGTCTACATACTGTACAGTAGATGGCTGAAGCTAAGCAGGGTTGGTCCTGGTCAGTCCCTGGATGGGAGACCAGATGCTGTCTAACACCCCCCTTCCTCTGGTCTAAAATAAAATATCCCAATGCCCCAGGGCAGTGATTGGGGACATTGACGTGGAGAGTGCCGTCTTTCGGATGGGACGTTAAACTGGTGTCCTTACTTTCTGTGGTCACTAAGGATCCCATTGCAGAGTAGGGGTTTTAATCCCGGTGTCCTGGCTAAATTCCCAATCTGGCCCTCATACCATTATGGCCACCTAATCATCCCCAGCTTACAATTGGCTCATTCATCCCCCCTCCTCTCCCCTGTAACTATTCCCCAGGTCGTTGCTAAAATAAGGATCATAAATAGATGACAAGAGGGTAGAGACTCTCTCTAACATTACTTTACCTTTTCTAGAACTCCTTCAGATCTATGGTGTCCTGTAGGGGTGAAATGATTTCTTCCTGATGTTCTGCAAGACAACATTGGTAACGGAAAGGTTTATAAAAGGATAACCTTGGCTTACACCTTTTAAAACAAGGGTAGTATTCATTTGTGCACACCGTACCAAAAAATGTTGCAACGGAAAACAAGGGTTTCTTATTGGACAAGTTTGGGTTGTCCCTCCGTTTTCTGCCTAGTGAATATGACCCTGTATTTTCATGTTGACATTCTCTATAAAGTGATTTTGATTCTGCTGGCTAGATCCCAACAAGGAACAGAGAGAGTTTCACTTACATGGCGATGGTGGCTTTTTTCCCCTCCCCAGCCCTCCACAGGATCTCAGCAGTGGCTAACGTGAGGCACTTTGTTCTCACAGCATCAGAGGGTCTTAATCTCCTGGTGACAAAATCCCATGTGAAGTCAATGGAAGTCATCTGAAGTCAAGACGGAATTAAATACTGAAACTTACAGAATTTTCCATGACTTAATACTCACTGATGTAAATCAAGAAAGCACTCATTGATGTGAATTAATGGTTTGTGAAGAACATTTAATTTCTCATAATAAAGACTGCGTCACAAATGGCACCCTATTCCTGATATAGTGTACTACATTTGACCAGAGCCATTTGGGCCCTGGCCTAAACTAGTGCACTAAATATGGAATAGGATGCATTTTGGGACACAGCCTGGTACATGTGGGCTATCTGACAGAGAAACATGAATGAATGCTGTGCTTACTGGTGCCCTGCGTCACTGCCGGTCCCCTCAAATAGAAGTTTCTGCAGAATACAAGCCTGGACTGAAGCCAGAACTCCACAAGGACCACCCTGGAAAGTCAATACAGTGACATTGCTAAATTACATGACCATACACCTGAACATAACCAATATTATCATGATTAGAATGATTTGTTCCAAGGGATAGAGCTCTAGAGCCTAAATGCATCCCAAATGGCACCCTATTCCCTACATAGTGCACTACTTTTGACCAGGGCCCCAGGTGTATTGGTCCTACCTTCTTCTGAACAAGCCCATATCTCAGATCAGGTGCATCAGAGAAAGTGAAACTCTGACTCCTCCATTCAGCACTGAAACAACTGGTGCTGGAGCCAAGGATGAGCTCTTTCAGGGCCTGGTAAAAACACACAGACATCACAGGACATCACAGCATTTTAACTCAAACCAGGCAAAATATCTGAGCTCCAGTAATCATGGCTGAGTCCCAAATGGCACCCTATTCCCTATACAGTGCACTACTTTTAATTCACGGAGTGCCCCATTCCAACTCATTCCACGGAGGGCCTAGTGTCGGCCCTCCTTGGAAAGAGTTTGACACATCTAAAAACCTACAATGGCAGTATGCTGGTCCATGGGTTGACTATCAGAAGTGGTTTGAGGCAAACTGGAGAAGTGGCAGGGCACTCTGGAGAGCTCACGCAACTCCTCATCATCATCAATGTCATCTGCAACAAAATACATGGTCCATGTCATCCAATACTGCAAAAGAGGTGTCATAATGATAACAATTATAGACATTGAGTGAATGTTGCATTCAGCTTGATAAAATGTAATAATTACCCAAAATCATCTCCGACATGTGCAGATCAACATTTTGATTGGTCATTGACTTTGTTCTAAAAAAAATATAGATCAATAAAATAAATATACATTAAATTAGGTTACAGTAGGTTACAGTAAGAAATTAGGTTACAGTAAGAAATCCGAAATTCCCTAGTCAGTAAAAAGGTTGAAGGAAACTAAAATCTACTTACTTGCTGGTCTTGTGCTTGTCTTTTCCTACTCTCTCAAACCCATAGCCATCTTCATCAAATCCTTTCCCCAGTGTGCTGCGCCGCGGCTGTTGGCTTTCTCTCATGGGGTCAGCAGTGGAGAGCTCTGTCAACCCTTTAACCATTCTCTGTGACTGGACAGTAGTCAACAGAGGCCCATCTCTGATGTTTTTCTGGTTTTCATCATTTGCCAGAAGAAGATTAGGGCCTCCCAACCGTCGAGTCTGACGTTTTCTATTCGATTCCTTAGAGAGAACAGAATTCACATCACCAAATAAGGGAACAAAGCGAGCTGTTCATTTGTATGTATCACAAGAGTCAGCTTAGTAAAGATCTTGTATCCATGATTATGAATATAACATCTATCATCACAATACAGGGATCTGAGCTTGTCCAATAAAAAAATACACTCATTTTCATTTTACGTTGAGAAGTGTTTTACTACAGTGTGTATGAATGAATATGACACAAGTTTCATTGAGTCAAACACTATACCTGGGGGGAACTAGCTATGGGACCTGCCATCATGCCTCGTCTGAGGCGGCTTGTTTTGTTCTTATGAGTACTCTCTGTGGTGACGACCGTGTTTTTGTCTGAAAAGGATTCCCTTTTAGCGGCGCTGTCATTGTCTAGGAAGGAGGGTACAGGCTGTCGGTCCTGTTGGCCCTCTGAGGAAAGGCTATGGCTCCAGAAACTTCTCTGGGTAGTTGTAGAGGGAGTATCTGACACTTCTAATGATGATAATGTACCATGAGGTGGACAGACAACTTCTGAAAGTGACCTGGAACAGAAATAATTCACAATACACATCAAAACAAGCCTTTTGAAAATAACCTGACATGAGTCATAGTTAGATGATTCTGATGAAAACCTTGACATGTCAGTTTGGTTGAAGATAAATCCAGTAGTGTTCTCTTCTGCCCTGCTGTGGTCATACACTGACTTTGTCACCAACTTCTGTGTAGTTGATACGGTCTGGATGACATCACTGTTGAAGCCTGGCCTGTCCTCTTTATGTCCTTCAATGTGATGTCTTACAATGACTTCCAACATTGATTTCAGGGGACAGTCTTGGGCCTATCACGAAAACATAACAAGCAGCTGTGTGTTAATATATGAACGCTGGGGCACTTTCAATGCATTCAAACTCATCTGCCTCTTCTTTGATTAGGCTACCTTGTTTCTTTTATATAGACCTTCCAAGTGAAGAATTTGTCGCAGATCGGATCTATTGTTGATGCTGGCATCTGTGCGGGGATGCTCTTCATCCATGCAGGCAATCGTTCTCTTGAGTCCCTGTAGTGTGTGCAGGTAAACAAACATTGACTTAGCCTGTACCACACTCAGGCTAGCTAGCGAAATGTAACGTTTGCTACCTGTAAGGTATAGCTAACGTAAAGTTAAAACATCCTCAAAACATCAAAGATGATATCAATACGTTGAACTGACTTCAAGTTGTTACTAATAATGCTACGTTAATGTCAAATATCTGTGTTAATGTTCTCTGTCTGAAAGAACGTCTTTACCATCACAGATTGAACGGTGGTGTTTTCTACTGTAGCTAACGTTAGTACTCAGCCAGTCTAGCCAGCTGAAAGATAGCGTTTGCATTTTATTCCAATTTCAAATGTGCACAGCACTCCACCTACCTTCCGACTGAGAAATTCCCGCACAAGCGATGCAGCAACTTCTTCTACTCGTACAACCATAACTTGTGGCATGAACGACAAATTCCCCCACAAAAAAAGTATATTTAGCCAGTTAGCTACCTAACCAGCTAGCGACAGGCTACATACAACACAGTATCACAGATAGAACAACGATAATAACTGACAGTATGGTCTGTTTCTATGGTTACAGTGCATGCGTGTTGCTGGGGTAAGAGAGGCTTCGTCATGCATCCTGCTTCCGCTTCTTCTTCTGCTTCAATGTTTTATGGCAGACTATACCTATTGGTGTATTGCTGCCACCTACTGTAACGGGGGGCGGTTCATTCATCGACAGTATTCCTTGCAATGCCTCTGCAGAAAAGTCCCTGAGTCCCAAAAAACGCTCAGCCACACTCACAATGATGCTTATTTTCTAAAATGTCCTCTCTGTTTGCTCTGTGCAGTTGATAACCAAAGTAATAAGTCCACCTTCGTGCAACATTCTCAGGATCCCTCTGTTGACAAGGAACCATCTTGTGTCTTACTTCTTCAACTTCACTCCTTTCTTCCACTCTTCTCAACGCCTCCGGATAGGAGACATGCTGGACAGCCCTCATTCTTGCCACCTCCATCTCCTTCACCTTAACAGGACACTTCAGAAATTCAGGTGCATGTTCACCACCACAATTGCAGCATTTAGGCTTAGCTGGCATATAATACTCCTACTGTCTACATACACTTGACACATGATCATTTACATTTGTCACACTGCATGGGTTTGGGCACAAAGGCTCTCACTGGGAATTTCATTTAACCCAAATACACGTGAGATGGGAGAGACGCTTAATCAAAAAACAATAAAATGGATGGAGTGGCTTCAGCACTCCATTTACCATGCAGGTCAGTCATTGTGCACCAACCGCTTGATCCAATTCTTCAGGTACAGAACCAGTCAAAAGTTTGGACACACCTACTCATTCCAATTTTTTTTGATTTTTTTACTATTTTCTAAATTGTAGAATAATAGTGAAGACATCAAGACTATTAAACAACACATATGGAATTATGTAGTAACCAAAAAAAAGTGTTAAACAAGTCAAAATGTATTTTATATTTGAGATTCTTCAAAGGAGCCACCCATTGCCTTGATGACAGCTTTGCACACTCTTGGCATTCTCTCAACCAACTTCATGAGGTAGTCACCTGGTAGTCACCTGGAACAGAACAGCCGCCATTTTCCCCATCAACGACGATCATGGCTACCTTCGGCTGCCTGCTTGCCGTCTCTGTTCAGCTATTACATTCCACCCCTTGCCACTCCTGTCATTGAAATCTTTGGCGTGGCAAGACAACTGTTTCCTAGACTAAAGTGAGGTGGGCTCTGGCTTTGTACATGATATAATGGTTAAATGCAGCAAAACTCCTGTATGTTCTGTGTCAAAAGCAGCTGGTTTATGATTTGACTACTGAAATAAAAGATCCCAGAAAAGTTTACATTTTCACAAAAAGCTTATTTCTCTCAAATCTTTGCCACAAATTAGCTTACATCATTGTTAGTGAGCATTTATCCTTTGCCAAGATAATCCATCCACCTGACAGGTGTGGCATATCAATAAGCTGATTAAACAGCATTATCATTACACAGGTGCACCTTGTGCTGGGGACAATAAAAGGCCACTCTAAAATTTTCAGTTTTGCCACACAAAACAATGCCACAGATGTCTCAAATTTTGAAGGAGCATGCAATTGGCATGCTGACTGCAGGAATGTCCACCAGAGCTGTTGCCAGAGAATTGAATTTCTCTACCACAAGCCTTCTCCAACGTTATTTTATAGAATTTGGCAGAACGTCCAATCGGCCTCACAATCGCAGACCACGTGTATGGCGTCATTTGGGCGAGCAGCTTGCTGATGTCAATGTCGTGAACAGAGTGCCCCATGGTTGCGGCGGGGTATGGTCGGATCTATTGCAAGCAATCGTGGTATGGGCACGCATAAGCTACGGACAACAAACACTGCAATTTATCGATGGCAATTTGAATGCACAGAGATAGCGTGACGAGATCCTGAGGCCCATTGTTGTGCCATTCATCCATCGCCATCACCTCAAGTTTCAGCATGATAATACATGGCCCCATGTACTCCCGGTCATGTGAAATCCATAGATAAGGGCATATGAATGTATTTAAATTGACTGATTTCCTTATATGAACTGTAATTCAGTAAAATCTTTGAAATTGTTGCATGTGCCACTCCTTTTCACGTTCCCCCGCTCCAGTGCTCGACATTACCAGTCTACTAACCACCGGTCTGGCAACCATTGTTTAGCACACCTGATCCCCATCGTTAAACACACCTGGACTTCATCATTACCTTGATTACACTCCCTTTATTTAGCCCTCAGTAGCCTCAGTCATGAGGCAGTATTGGTTTTGTTACGGTCAGTACGATTCTCCTGTTTTGTTGATCTGCCTTTTTCTTATTATTAAACTCACCTTCTGCACCTGCTTCCTGACTCCCAGCGTATACGTTACAGAATACTGCCTCCCTATATGGAAGCAGCAGAAGAGAAAGACATCTCCCAGACGGTCGGCGAACTGGGACGCTTACTCCACCAACACCATGATCAGCTGGCGCAACTGGATTTCCTCCATGTCCTCCAACGCCTCGACACCACCCGAGAGGATTCACCTCCAACTAGCGGAGGGCCTCCTCACAGCGAGCCAGCCCCCCAGCCTACGAAGCAGTCCGCCCAGGGAAGCAATGCCCGACTGTCCCTCCCGGAAAAGTATGATGCGACTCCATCCAATGCCGTGGCTTCCTACTCCAGTGCTCCTTCTATTTCACCCATCAGATGGGAGCCCCCAGCACCGAGAGGTCCAAGGTTACCACGGTCCTTTCCCTGCTGACTGGGTGGGCGTTAGTCATCTGGGAGAGAGGAGAGGAAGAGCTGGGTTCCTATGAGAGGTTCATAGCTCTGTTCAGGGCGGTCTTCAGAGAGGGGGGTGGGAGACTATTCCAACTCCAGCATGGTGCCCTGACCCCTTCGGAGTATACCCTCATCTTCCGGAATTTGGCAGCCTCCAGCGGATGGAAGGAGCTGGTGCTCCGCACCCTATTCTGAAGAGGAATGCGCGAGGAGGTCCAGATGGAGTTGGCATGCCGGGACGGCGACCTTTCCTTGGACGCGCTCGTCGCGATGGCCATCCGTCTGGACAACCTTCTTTGGGAGTGCTGGCGCACCACTCGCCTCTCGCCCTCCTCCTTTGGGTGTCCTAAAGCAGAGCCTGAACCCATTTAGTTAGGGGCCACACACCTCTCTGTGGCAGAGCGGAGTCGTCGTCGGAGACAGCTGGGGCTTTGTTCCTGTTGCGGCCTGAAGGGGCACCAGCTTCAGCAGTGTCTGGTGCATCCTAACCCGGGGTCCACAGGAGCAGAGGGAAGGCTCTGTGATCGTCTGTCTCCCGGGGTAGGCATGATTATTCCATCATCACTTTCCGCCAAACCATTCCTGGTTTCCATTTCACTGGCTGGCTGTCCCTCATGTGTTGTCTCTATAGCCGCAGTGAATTTCATCGACCAGGCCACCTCCCTGAAAATCATCTCGTACCCGCTCTCCTCTCCTTAATCGACCATTGGGATCCGGCACAATCACACACATCACAGCACCAGTCACCCTCACCGTGGGATCCATGCTCCAAGAAAGCCTTCCCTTCCTCATCATCACTGCACCGTACACTAAGCATCTTCGGTCTCACGTAGCTCCAACGTCATGACCCCACCATCTCCTAGTTGAGGATGAAAATCACCACCTGGGCACTCGGATGCGGGAAGATCTGCTTTCTCTTACCCTGTGGTTCCACGTCGGTTGAGAGTCCTGTGGTAGCCTTCCAGCCCGACATCCCGGAGGTTTACCAGGATCTCCGGGAATTTTTCTCCAAGATCCGTGACACCTGTCGCCCATTCACCTCCCATGCATCGGCAGGCTTCTTCTTCGTGGCCAAGAAGGACGGAGATCTACATCCGTGCATCGATTACAGAGGCCTCAATTCCATCACCACCAGGTACTGCTACCCTCTTCAAATTGGTGCCGGCCGTTATCGAACAGCTCCGCGGTGCCTGTTTTTCCTAAACTGGACCTGCAGAGTGCCTACAATCTGACCTGCATCCGGGAAGGGGATGAATGGAAAATGACCTTCAGCACGATGTATGGCCACTATGAGTACTTGGTGATGCTTTATAGATTAGCCAATGCTTCGTCGGTGTTCCAGGCATTCATGAACGAGGTGTTCCGGGACATGCTCGGGCGCCAGGTGGTCATGTATATCACATCCTGGTCTCCTCGGCCACCTTGGAGGATCACATCGCCCACGTCCGAGTAGTCCTGGGACACCTACTGGAGAACTGCCTGTATGTGAAAACGGAGAAGTGCCAGTTCCATCAGATCACTGTCTTCTTGATTAACCGGATCAGCCCGCAGGGGGTGACAGTGGATGAGAGGAAGGTCGAGGCAGTCTGGTCATGGCCAGTCACAACAACTGCAAAGGGGCTACAACGTTTTTGGGGGTTTGTCAAATTCTACCGCTGCTTCATTAAAAACTTTAGCTCCATCGCCTCTCCCCACACCTCTCTCCTCAAGGGTGGTCCCCATAAGTTGGTGTGGAGTCCTGCAACTGATGAGGCCTTCCGCCTACTGAAGGGGGGTTTCACCTTCTCCCCGTTGCTGAAACACCCAGATCCTACGCTGCCCTTCGTGGTGAAGGTGGACGCTTTTGAAGTGGGCATGGGGGCCGTCCTGTGCCAACGCCACGGTAACCCACAGAAATTGTATCCATGTGCCTACTACTCACCGACCATTGGAACCTGGAGTACATACGGACAGGGAGATGTTCAAAGAACATCAAAGCCCTGTTCCGTCTCCACAATTTGGGAGTTGTTCCTGTTCTGAGTGTGTCCATCATTCCACCCTCCCGAGTCGTTGCCCCTGTACTTTGGAATGTAGACATGGACATCCGCCAGGCTCTGGAGAGGGAACCCGCGCCTGCTATCTGCTTTCCGGAGCGCACCTACGTCCCCGCGGGGGTAAGGGATTGGCTGTTGACCTGGGTGCACACATCACTCGCCGCTGGACACCCAGGTATCACCCGCACCGTTCAATCCATTACCGCCATGTACTGTCGGCCTACCTTGACGCAAGATGTCGCCAGCTATGTCAACTGCTGCTCCGTACATGCCCAAACCAAATCTCCCCAGCACGCTCCAGCATGGAAACTCCTTCCCTTTCCCGTACCTCAGTGGCCTTGGTCCCATCTGTCCATACATTTTGTTACTGATCTTACCCCATCTGATGGTTCCACCGCTATTATGGTTGTTGTGGACAGATTGTCAAAATCCTGCCGTTTTATCCCTCTCTCTGGTCTCACTACCGCTCTCCAGGTCGCTGAGGCACTGTTTCAGCAGGTCTTCCGGAGGACATCGTCTCTGACGGTGGCCTCCAATTCATGTTGCGGGTATGGAGAGCCTTCATGGAGAAGCTGGGGGCCACGGCCAGCCTCACATCTGGGTACCGGCCTCAGTCCAACGGGCAGGTGGATAGGATCAACTAGGAGCTGGGGAAATATCGGGGACACCAGACCTGGTTTTCATAGCTGATTTTGATAAAGTACGACTGGAGTTTATATATAAATGCCTAGAATATTTCAATTTTGGGGAATCTCTTATAAAATGGGTTAAAATTATGTATAGTAACCCTAGGTGTAAAATAGTAAATAATGGCTACATCTCAGAAAGTTTTAAACTATCTAGAGGAGTAAAACAAGGTTGTCCACTATCGGCATATCTATTTATTATTGCCATCAAAATGTTAGCTGTTAAAATTAGATCAAGCAATAATATTAAGGGATTAGAAATCCGTGGCTTAAAAACTAAGATGTCATTGTACGCTGATGATTCATGTTTACCAATTAAATGGTCTGACGGAGATGTGGACATACTCGGTATACAAATCCCAAAATAAATAAATGATCTCACTCCAATACATTTTTATAGAAAGTTAGCAAAAATAGATAAGATCCAGCTACCATGGAAAGGAAAATACCTGTCTATTTGTGGAAAAATCACCCTGATTAACTCTTTAGTCATATCACAGTTTACCTATTTGCTTATGATTTTGCCTACACCTAGTGACCTGCTTTTTAAATTATATGAACAAAAAGTATTCCATTTTATTTGGAACGGCAAGCCAGACAAAATTAAAAGGGCCTATTTATATAATGAATATGAATTCGGAGGGCAGAAATTATTAAAGCATTGGACCTCTCACTAAAGGCATCAGTCATACAAAAGTTATACTTAAATCCAAACTGGTTCTCTAGTAAATTGGTAAGAATGTCTAATCCTATTGTCACGCCCTGACCAGAGAGAGCCCTTGGTTCTCTATGGTATAGTAGGTCAAGGCGTGACTAGGGGGTGTTCTAGGTTTATTATTTTTATGTTGGTGAGCTTGGTATGGTTCCCAATTAGAGGCAGCTGGTAATCGTTGCCTCTAATTGGGGATCCTATTTAGGTAGCCTTTTTCCCACCTGTGTTTTGTGGGATATTGTTTTGAGTTAAGTGCATGTAGCACCGCTGATGTCACGGTTCGTTGATTGTTTACTTGTTTTGTTTGGAAGTTCGCACTAAATAAAGATGTGGAACTTTAATCACGCTGCGCCTTGGTCCGTCTCTCCACACATCCGTGACACCTATGTTTAAGATGGGCCTTTTTCCCTTTATTCAGATTGCACCTGCTCACTTTCGGTTGTTTGAAAAATAAATAATCTCCAAGGTATCATTATTTTTTAAACAAGCCTTAGAAAGTTGGTTGCAATTTCAGTTTAATCCACCAGAAAA
Organism: Salmo trutta; assembly: GCF_901001165.1. Classification (NCBI taxonomy): domain Eukaryota; kingdom Metazoa; phylum Chordata; class Actinopteri; order Salmoniformes; family Salmonidae; genus Salmo; species Salmo trutta. The sequence goes on along the minus strand of NC_042973.1, from coordinate 10,264,054 downwards.
GACAGAACAAATAATACAACAAATATTGTGGTTAAACTCAAATATACTAATTGATAAAAAAAACATCTTTTTCAAAGAAGTGTTTAAAAAAGGTATAATTTTAGTGAATGATATCATAAATAGGACTGGTGGAGTTATGTCACACATACAGCTAACAGACATATGGAAACATCTGCTCTACCCAAAATTACAACCAATTAACTGCAGCATTGCCACAAAAATGGAAGAGGCAAGTAGAAGGGGGAAAAAGTAAGGAACTTGTATGTCAGCCCTGTATAAAAGAACATAAATGGTTAAAGAAAAGTGTGATAAAAATAAAAACATATACCGATTTAATTTAAGGACAAAAAAATAGACAGCTGTGCCATATAAATTGCAAAATAGTTGGGAAGAGATTTCCGATGTGTCCATTCCATGGCACATGGTTTATGAATTGATACGCAAATGTATTATTATAAATTACTATTCAAAATTCTTGCAACCAATAGAATGTTTTTATATATATATATATATATATATATATATATATATATATATATATATATATATATATATATATATATATATATATATATATGGGGGATACAATCTTCCCAGCTCTGCAGATTCTGCTGTGAGGAGGCAGAGTCAATAGATCATTTATTTTGGTATTGTCCATATGTAGCTTGTTTTTAGTCACAGGTCCAGGAATGGCTGAAGAATTGCAACATTTGCCTAGAACTAACGCTGCAGATAGCAACACTGGGTAATTTGAAAAGCCATAGTCAATCAATCACTAATATAATAATTATTTTAGCAAAAATTTTAATTTTTAATTTACAATCTGTAGAAGGGTTCAATACTTTTGTGAAGCATCACTGCACAGTTGAAAAATATATGGCAAATAGAAATCCAAAATGGATGATGTTGAGAGATAGATGGGAGGGGTTGAATGGAGCTGATGGGTGGGACTAATAACAAGATAACCAATGTAAAACATACGGGGTCTGTAAATTGTATATAGGTTCAGAACATTTGTGAAATAGCACAGTTACAAATAGAAATCAAACTGGATGGACATCAGAAATAGAGGAAGAACTAAAAACAAACAAAATATAACTATTGTAAAATAGATTGTGTCTGTAAAATGTGTATATAAACTGAAGGTAGAAGCCTAAGTGTTTATTGCTTTACTCCAATTGGGGGAAGGGTGGTAGGGTTTGCGGGGAATAATAATGGTATATTAAAAAAAAAAGTATGTCTGTCTATATAGGTATGTGTATGTGTATATGTATGTATATGGATATATATATTTACCCCAAAAATATATGCGGGATTGGAAATGATGCAGACAATTACATTGATGGAAGCAACATTCTTTCCGCAATATTAAGCTGATCCACCCCTTAAAAACAAAAACAAAAAGGAGCTGGGGAGGTTACTTAGGAGTCTCTGCCAAGACCGGAAGGAGGAGTGGGCCCGGTTCCTTCCCTAGGTGGAGTACGCCCAGATCTCACTTTGTTACTCCTTCACCGGGCTGACTCCCAGTGCGTCCTGGGATATCACCTGACCCTGGCCCCCCAAGACTGACCGGAGTTCCTGCGGTGGACGAGTGGTTCCAGAGCTCAGAGGAGTTTTGGAATGCTGCCCACGTGAGGCTCCAGCGCCATCCGCCACCAGAAGGAGCAGGCGGACTGCCACCGCAGTGAGGCTACCATGTTCCATCCTGGTGATTTATGTCTGGCTCTCCACCAGGAACCTCCCACTCTGCCTGCCCTGCCAGAAGCTGAGCCCCCGGTTTGTGGGGTCCTTCAATGTCCTTCCGGAGGATCAACGAGGTAACATATTGTTTACAACTCCCCATCAACTACTGGATTTCACCCTCTTTTCATGTTTCCGTCCTTAGGCCCGGTGGTTCTGGTCGTCTGGCTGGTACCGCCCCCCGCGATACCCCTCCACCTCCCCTGGACATCGATGGGAACCCCGACTATGTTGTCAGGTCCCTCCTGGACTCCCGACGTTGTTGGGGTTGGCTCCAGTACCTGGTGGACTGGGAGGGGTACAGCCCAGAGGTGCGCGTCATCCTGTGGCTGGAGCCGTGCATCAGGGGGGTGGTACTGTCACGCCTACTCCCGCTCATCCGCTCCAGCGCTTGACGTCGCCGGTCTACTAACTGGCAACCATCATTACGAACACCTGCTCCCCATCGTTACACAAACCTGGACTTCATCATCACATTGATTATTCTCCCTTTATTTAGCCCTCAGTCATCAGGCACTATTGGTTTTGTCACGTTCAATACTCTTCTCCTGTTTTCTTGTTTTGTTGATCTGCCTTTTTATTACTATTAAACTCACCTTCTGCACCTGCTTCCTGATTTCCAGCGTATACGTTACAGCATGTAGCATTTATTTTTGTTTAGTATAGAATAGATATGATATATACGTTGGGGCACAAACTATAGGACTGAACACATTAAGTTGCAGAATAGTCCTCTTCACATAGTCAACAATGCATGGTCTACGCAGTATGCCACAAAGTAAACAATACATTCGTTACACAATATGCATGTGAGTATTAGTCCTACTGTCTCACACTATTCCGTGTGTATTCTCTGTATCTCTAGGCAACGTGTTGGTGTACTCCATATGTCCCCCCCCAACCATGAGTCCACCAGAGGTACTGTCACGTAGGCCTATCTAGTTTGTTTTCTGGTTCAACAGCTTGGGCAGCATCTGCATGACTGTGGTGTTCTCCTGTAGAGGGCACTTTGTCCTCTACACGTCTGAAAATGGCTTTTAGATGGTCATACTATCTGTTGATAAGCAACTGATTGCTAAGGTTATGGTTTAGAATAAGGGTTGGGATAAGGCTTAAGGATAGGGTTAGGGTTAAGTTTAGGGTTATATATTTGAAATTTACTGATGGTCTGTAGAGCATCTACATTTTACTTTGACATTTTCGTAATTTAGCCGACGGTCTTATCCAGAGCGACTTACAGTTAGTGCATTCATCTTAAGATGAATATCAGGTCTCTATCTCCAGCTTAGTAACCATAACACAGGCTTTTCTTACTCCTTTTTCATATAACCTAATCTCTTCTCCATTCGCTAGGACTTCTAATTTCTTTACTGAGCCATATGCAACCTCTATGCCCTCTCCCCTACTAATGTGGTAGGCCCTAGTCATCACGTTAACTTCCTGTTCTTCATATATCGGCCAGTACAGCTCATCTATGTCAGTTCCATTTCCTGTCTGTTCTCATAGAAACCCTGTTGCTATACTTCTATTTGCTACCACATTATCTATTTTCTTAGATTGAATAACTCATCAGCCAATTAAATTAGGACATGTTGAGTTAAATAACTATCCTATTAAAATCTTAATCCTTAAAAAATAAAATTGAATTCCTCCTGTGCTTTTATCCAGCGACCCACTAGGCCTGAACACTCACTCTCTATTTCTATTCTGGTCTTATGTTCTTCTTTCAATCTATGTACAATAATTATTTATACTCTCTCACTTATTGTACACACATAATCACCTCGCGCAATATTTTCCTATCTTTTCCCACTTCAACGCCCACATAGAGCAAGCCAGATGTTATAACAAGAGCAAGCAGAAAGCGAAAGCAAAGTTTCAGACTATTCATCCACTTCTTGTGCTTTCGCACCCTCCTCTGCTCTCCCCATTCAGGATGTTTCTTTTCTAAGAATTCCAAGGACCCCTCAACTCCATATCCCCCACCTGTTCTTCTTTGAGACAGGATGGTCATCTTTGGGGTCGTCTGGGTCGAGCACTTTTCTGAAGATTTATACCAACACAGGTTGGTTAGGAACAAGCCGCTGCTCTCCAGTTCTTGGCTTGCCCACTGAACCTGCCACCGCCAAAGAAGACCGCTGACACCCCTATTTATAATTTGAACAGGTAGACATCCAGTTTCTTGTTCACTCGTGCGTCAATCTAATGAACATAATTTTTAAAAAATCTGTCAGTTTAAACTAGAGATCATTTAAGCTAGAGATATCATTTTGCATGGACTGCGTCTCAATCCACTGCATCCGGCCTTCCCTGTAGCTCAGTTGGTAGAGCATGGTGTTTGCAACACCAGGGTTGTGGGTTCGATTCCCACGGGGGGCCAGCACAGAAAAAAAAATGTATGAAATTGTATGAAATGTATGCATTCACTACTGTAAGTCGCTCTGGATAAGAGCGTCTGCTAAATGACTAAAATGTAAAAAATGTAAAAATGTTGCCCATCTGCGGTGGAAAGTGGCAGAGCTACAGAGCTGTTTGTCAGACCAAGAGACATCCCGAAAATCGGTCTTCTCACGATAATGTCTGTAGGGTACGAACGGTTTGGCCTACAAACTATTATGACAACGGGACTCATCTGAAGTCGATGTGCCAACTTCTGTTTGGTAGCGTCCAAACCGTTTGGGATACAAACTAATATGGGGGAGACTCTCACGAGTACGATAGTGTTTTCCGCTTTGCTATAAACCTCCCACAAGTGTCACAGGACTCGTCTGAAGGTAACCCATACAAATTAATGGAAGTATGGAGGTAGTTTTGCGTCAACAAAAATAAGGCGTGTCCAAAAAAACAAATGTTTGTGAGCTTTCTTATGTCTCCTAGATATAGGACAGAAACTTCAAAACCTTATTAATGACAAAGCAAAAAACAGGATTTTAGAAGTGTTTGCAGATGTGGCTCAGTTGGTAGAGCATGGTTTGCAATGGTGTTTGCAATGCCAGGGTTGTTGGTTCAATTCCCACAGGGGGCCAGTATGGGGAAAAAAATGCATGAAATGTATGCATTCACTACTGTAAGTTGCTCTGGATAAGAGTGTCTGCTAAATGACTAAAATGTAAAAAAAAACATAAATACCTTATTCAGACCCTTTGCTATGAGACTTGAAATTGAGCTCAGGTGCACCCCGTTTCCATTGATCATCTCATTGAGGTGTTTCTACAACATGATTGGAGTCCACCTGTTGTAAATTGATTGGACATAATTTGGAATGGCATACACCAGTCTATATAAGGTCCTACAGTTGACAGTGCATGTCAGAACAAAAACCAAGCCATGAGGTTAAAAATACTTGTTACATTTTGAATGCTTAGCAGGACAGAAAATGGTAAAATTTGTGCACTAATCAAGAGAACATCCCTGGTCATCCCTATTACCGATGATCTGGTGGACTGACTAAACACAAATGCTCCATTTGTAAATGGTGTCTGAGTGTTGGAGTGTGCCTCTGGCTATCCGTAAATTTAAAAACCATAACAATTGTGCCGTCTGGTTTGCTTAATATAAGGAATTTTTAATGATTCATACTTTTACTTTTACGTTTCATACTTAAGTATATTTTAACAATTACATTTACTTTTGATACTTAAGTATATTTAAAACCAAATACTTTTAGACTTTAACTGAAGTCATTTTTTACTGGCTGACTTTTACTTGAGTCATTTTCTATTAAGGTATCTTTACTTTTACTCAAGAATGACAATTGGGTACTTTCTGCACAACTGTGTGTGTCAAAGATCTGGTGAGCAATCTGATTGTTTTCAATGAAGGGGATATGCACTATACAAACAATAACAAAGTATAATACTACACAGGAGGTGTGGTCTAGTGACACTCTAAATGCAAAACATAAACAAATATCTGGACCATCAACATTCCTTTGACATTAGCTTTACAAAATCCCCAAATTTTTTGTTGTTCAATTTCCCATAACACTACCTCTGAGAAAGAAGGACGACATTACACAGATAATGGGAAGAACAGACACTGTCAGCTGAAATGGCTGGTAAGTACAGCAGCAACTACAAAATTGCCACTTATGTTTTAGACGTTTACAGGGGTTATCAAATCATTTTCAAGGTTGCTTAATATTGTTTATGTACTGTATGTTCCATCCTTACATTTGGATATTGAGATACAGTATATTACTAATGATGCAAATATAACTGTTACCACTGTAACCAAAAGGCTCAGAGTTATGATAAATAGAAGTAGAGATAGTATGCTTGAGTCTTTCAAAAAATAGCAATAGGCATCGAAACTGTACTGACAGTACAGCTGTACTGGAACTGAATAGGGGAGTGAAGTACCGTATAGGTATGATACAGCACAATACTGTACAAGCCTTGGTTTTGGCAAATATCTATTGATTTTGAGGGCCCCCCCAGACAGGAAGAAGTTCACAAAGGGTATTACCTCGATGGACATAGTTTTACTAAAAGTTATCCCTGACATTGTATATAAATGTCTTGCTATGATCATAGCTACTCTACTTTGAACAAGCATAGCAGGTCTATGTCTTCCTATCAGACTTTACAATTTGCACCTTGTGATTTTTGTGAAATATTTCAGAGTATTTGACATCTTTCGGAAATGTCAATATAATATTCCCACTAACTGTCTAGCTCCCCAAGCTGGTCAGCCCGTGTCAGTAACAGTGGGTGTTGTATGGAAGTTGAAATTGGATCCTCCACCACCACAACCGCCACGACTTACAGGTGGGTCATTCCACAATCCACAGCATTATTGAAACAACAGATTCAAAAGTTGTTTTTTTTCAAACTATATTACAACGTATTACAATGTAAAGTGCATTGAGCATCTGGTAAAGTGCTATACAGTACATACAATCAATTCTAATTATTATTATTATTAGTGTCTGCGTTGTGTCTCCAATTATGTGAGAGGGGAAAACATGTTGGTGACTTTCAGTCCTTTCTCTGTCCCTCTCTCCAGTATGGGCCACACTTGTGTTCACTGTTAAAACTGTTGCCCGGATCGCCATAGGTCAGTTACAGGCTAGAACCCATTTCTGTTTAGACATGCATTTCCTGTGGAACCCCCCCCCCCCCTATTCAATCCTGTTACCTCCATCATATTGTTTATTACCACCTAAAGTGTTTATTTCCATACATAGGTGTCATGTACAGAAATGATTGCCCCCAGCAACCATACATCCCCAGCTACCTGCAAGGGATGGCCATCTTCAACCTGATTATGACAACATGGATGTTGTTCCCCTGGGACCCAGAGGGGAGGGGGCAGCAGACCCCAAAGAGCTGTATCTGTGTCTCACTGCAGCTCTTGCTGGCTTTGTCAGGGTTCTGTTGGATCATTGCTGGTGAGAGAAAGTACTGCTGTAGAAACATGAACACAAGGTAGAGGGCTGTAATTGTTTTCTTTCATTATCGACACATTTCAAGTTTTAAAAAAGTCAGTACTTTTATGTAATACACAAAACATAAAATATATTTTCAGGTCTGTATATTGTTCATATAAATTTAATTGAAACGTATTGTTTTCTGGTTTGCTTAATATATGGAATTTAAATGTATTAATACTTTTGATACTTAATTATATTTAAAACCAAATACTTTTAGACTTTTACTCAAGTAGTATTTTACTGGCTGACTTTCACTTTTACTTTAATCATTTTCTATTAATGTTTCTTTACTTTTACTTAAGTGTGACAACTGGGTACTTTTTCCACCACTGTGAGTGTCACAGATTAGGTGAGCAATCTGATTGCTTACAATGATGGGGGAAATATGCACTATACAAACAAAACAAACAATGACAAAGTATAATACTACACAGAAGGTGTGGCCAAGTCACGTTCTACAGGTCTGTATATTGTCAATATAAATGTAATTGAAACATGATATTGTTTTCTTTATGACCTATTTGTCAAAACTGTCTGCAGGAAATGTGTGGATCTTCTCTATATACCAACCCAACTACGACCCGACCCGTTCAGATGGCCAGTACTGCAACAAGACCCTGTACATGTTTGCCTTCTGGAACGCAGTGCTTGAAAACTTGGCTTTGGGAGCGATGCTAGCTAACTGCTGCAAAGGTCTGTTCTGTGGCATTCTGCTAAATGGACAACCACAGCCAGACAGAGACTTCCACAGGAACGTCTGAAGGAGGGATGGAACGAGGCTCTTCTATCGTGCTCTTGTCTTCTTAGCTTCACCATAATTTTGTAAAAGCGGTACATTTTATTAATCTACGGTATGATTATGGTTTAAAAAAGCAGTTTTTGTGATACTTTCTCTTAGCTATGTGTGTTTTGCATCCACACACAACACCCTGCAATAGGTACTGTTCATATAACACTGTTTTCCTGTTGTCCTATTTTTTTGTGATAAAGAAAATCATTTACAAGTTGTTGCTGATGAATGTATAGGTTTTAATATACACTGAGTGTACAAAATGTTAGGAACACCTTCATTAGTTGCAATCCCTTTTGCCCTCAGAACAGCATCACTTCATCGGGGCATGGTCTCTACAAGGTGTCGAAAGCATACCAGAGGGATGCTGGCCCATGTTGACTCCAATGCTTCCCACAGTTATGCCAAGTTGGCTGGATGTCCTTTGGGTGGTGGCCCATTCTTGATACACACAGGAAACTGTTGAGCGTGGAAAACCCAGCAGCATTGCAGTTCTTGACACAACCAAACAGGTTCGCCTGGCACCTACTATCATACCCCATTCAAAGGGGCTTAAATATTTTGTCTTGCCCTAACATTCCATCTTCAACCTGACTCCTCCCCTTCATCTACACTGATTGAAGTGGATTTAACATCAATAATGGATCATATCTTTCACCTGGATTCACCTGGTCAGTCTCATGGAAAGAGCAGGTGTTCCTAATGTTTTGTACACTCAGTGTATTTTGACATTGGTTAAATTGTATTATGTCAAGGAATATATACAGGTAACTGCCAGGATAACGGCATCACTTCAGTAAATGAGGGATACAAAGTATATTGAAAGCAGGTGCTTCCACACAGGTGTGGTTCCTGACTTAATTGAGCAGCAATTAACAGCCCGTCATGCATAAAGATTCTACCATGGCTATGCCCTCATAGGATGACAATGCCCATCCACAGGACACGAGTGGTCACTGAATGGCTTAATGAGCATGAAAACAATGTAAGCCATATGCCATGGCTGTCTCAGTCACCAGACATCAACACATATGAACACTTATGGGAGATTCTGGAGCGGCGCCTGAGATAGCGTTTTCCACCACCATCAACAAAACACCAAATGATGGAATTTCTCATGGAAGAATGGTGTCGCATCCCTCCAACAGAGTTCCAAACACTGGAACTCTGTTGGAATCCATGACAAGGTGCGTGGACACTGTTCTGGTGCCTCGTGGTGGCCCAATGCCCTATTAAGACACTTTAAATTGGTGGTCCCTTTTTTGTTGCAATTACCTGTATATTACATACACCTACCATTGATCCATGTTAATTAAAAGATACAGTATGTACCATGAAAAAGGTGCAACTGAAAATAGAGTCTATTGTCAACTGTCTGTCGAGCTGTCTTACGGCGTAATAAAATACATCCCTCCATACATTTAAGTTACAGTAGCTAATGTTTTATAAAGATGATAGAACAGTTACAAAGAGACTAGTATTTAGCACATTTTATTAAAACTTTAAATAAACATATCACAAACATGTCACTATATTTCAAGCCATACAACAGTGTCCAAGACAATTATATCATCAATTTCCTGTAGAGTTGTACTTTAACTCAATGTGAAAAATACTTTTGGGATATGAAAAATCTAAGTGTACATTACAACCAAACCTTTCAGATAATTATTCAAATATTCAAAATGAAAAGAAACAAAAATCCTAATTAGATCATTATTTTATTAGTAGCCAATTCTGCAAATTAACCGTGCAATGCATACTGCTATGTATATTTTACAGGGATTTCATTAGGCTTTAAATTGGGTTGCACCATATTCTGAAATGGAACTTTCTGAAATTTTACCTTTGAAGGGAGACTTTACCTGATAAAAAGATGTTATGATTTATGACAGTGTTATTCAATTCCGGTCCTGGAATGCCAAAACATTTCAGTTTTTTGTTTCTACCTGGTAGTTAATTGCACTCACCTGGTGTCCCAAGTCTGAATTAGTCCCTGATTAGAAGGAGAGGATGAAAACCAGAAGTGTTTCAGACCTCCAGGACCAAAGTTGAACAGCCTTGATATATGATGTAATGTATATGATGTAATCAATCTGAACATCATTCATAACAGCAATCACTCAGGGGATCAATATGTGATTTGGCACAGATTTCATCCTAAACATAATACTGAAAGGGAGTGCAGCTTTATTGATGAATGATGAGCAATACGTAAATAACACGATATTGCACTTTTCATGTTGTGTGTATCCCGAGAAGGAATGGAGAGCATAATGCTGTTTCCTCCTCTTTTTGGCCCTACCATGAGGGATGACATTTTACAAAAGGAGTGAGAGAGACAGGGAAAGTTCCAGAAAAAGTAGAGCATCAGTAGTCGTCAGCTGGAAGAGAGAAACAGAAGATGGGATTACCCACGGCTGAAACTGAAACAAGCCGATGAGGAAGAGGAGCATGCGATCCATTCCAATCGTAGGAAGATCAGGAAGAGGAGCATGCGATCCCATCCAATCATAGGAAGATCAGAAAGAGGAGCATGCAATCCCATCCAATCTTAGGAAGATCAGGAGGAGGAGCATGCGATCCCATCCAATCATAGGAAGATCAGAAAACCAAATCAGGAAGTGGCATCATGCAGGCATGCAGTGACAGTCAGATGGACGATTGCTTACTTTCTATCGTTAGGATGCAGGTGCTGGCGGCGGTGCCTCTGCTGTTGACAGCCTTGCACATGTACTCTCCCTCGTCCTCTGGGAAGGTCTCTGGCAGGTAGAGGCAGAATGTCTCTCCTCTCTCTATGTACTGATAGTCTTCACAGTCCTGGAGCATCTCCCCCTCAAACCACCAGGTCACCTCCGGCTTGGGCTCCCCGGTGATCTTCACTGTGAATCGCACTGGCTCGGCGTCCACCACCGATTGGTTCTTCAGCGGCTTCTTAAACCACGGAGCCCCCGACCTGGCGTGGTCTTCCTCATCCTCATAGGCTGCCGAGCTATTAATGATGCTTCCCTCTTCCTCCTCCTCATCTTCCCTTTTCTGACAAAGATATGACACATGATATAACATTTTTAATTTTTGGAAACCCTCCCTCCACTGAACTGTCATGCGTTATTAGAATGTCATGCGAGTCAGGGACGTCGTCAACAGTTTAACAACGAGAAACCCGATGATTGAACCCGATGAAAGAGGGATTTACTTTTTGGAGAGCGGCATCAATCTCTTGCTGCTCGAACTGCATCCTCTGAAGCTTCTGTTCGTCCACCCTCTTCCTTTCCTCCTCCTCTCTGGCTCTGGCCATTTGTTCAAACCGTGCGCGCATGTCTACCTTCTGTCTGAACGGAGCCTCCTCAGCCCCCTTCTCTGTGTCCTTTTTGCTTTCATCATCATCCTGAAAAAACAGTATAACATGATACAGACCGACGCATTTGGAGTTCCAATGCGATTCTGAAGGATCATGCTAAAATATATACCTCCTGGATCCTCTCTTCTTCCCTCTCTTTGATTTCCTCATCTACAGCCTTTCTCTTTGCTCTCACATCCTCAATCTTCTTCTGGATCTCCTCGTCTTTCAACTGCTTGATCTTCTCAAACTTGGACTTGAGGTTCTTGGCCTGGATGGAGCCGGTCCTCTTGAGTTTCTTCAGCTCCTCATACTCCTTACTTACTGTATCAGAGCTCTCATTCACCACATCCTTAGGAGAGAAACGCATATAGTGATAAGATTAGTTTTAAGGATACAGACAAAACAGAAGCATAGGCCTAATAATTTCAACACATAAGAAATTAGGCTGTATGCATCAAGTGTCTCAGAGTAAGAGTGCTGATCTAGGATCAGGTCAATGTTATCTTGTGATTATGGTATAAAAGGCTACACTGGTCCTAAATCAGTACTCCTACCCAGAGATACTTTATAAATATGGCCCCTGGTTCTCCTCATCTTGTTATCAATCTCTGCAGTTGGTAGTTCCATGCCAATATCCATGAGACTTCTCACGTGGGTCTTTAACAGCATTGTGAGACTGATACCATGTTGATGACTGACCTCTCCCATCTCTTGTCTGAGCTGTTCAAACTCCTGTTTCTCCTGCTCCATTTTCTTTTTGCGCGCCTCCACCTTGCACCTCCTATCGGCTTCCTCCTTCTGCTTTTGCAGCTCTTCGAAGTTCATCTCCAGTTTTCCAGGGTGCAATGCTTCCTGGGAGTCGCTCTTGACCATTCCGTCCTCATCCTCATCTAGCACCTACCGGCACACAAACACAGAGCATGGTGTCATTGACAATCTCCCAATAAACCAATTAGAATCCAATCAAAGTTTGTTTGTCATATGCGCCAAATACAACAGGTGTAGACCTTATCGTGAAATGCTTACTTACAAGCCCTTAACCAACAAAAATAAGAGTTAAGAAAATATTTACTAAATAAATGAAAGTAAAAATAATAAAAAAGCTATACAATAAAATAACAATAACTAGGCTATATACAGGCGATATCGGTACCTAGTCAATGTGCGGGGGTACAAGTTAGTCGAGGTAATTGAGGTAATATGTCCATCTACTGTAGGTAGGGGTAAAGTGACTATGCATAGTAGGTGTTTCTTTTGTCCATGTGGGAAAGGGGAGTGTGGAGTGCAATAGAGATTTTGTCATCTGTGGATCTGCTGGGGAGGTATGCGAATTGGAGTCAATAAGTCAGGTTACCTTGGCGTTCTTGGGCACAAGGACTATGGTGGTCTGCTTGAAACATGTAGGTATTACAGACTAGGTTAAGGACAGGTTGAAAATGTCAGTGAGGACACTTGCCAGTTGGTCAGCGCATGCTCTGAGTACGTGTCCTGGTAATCCATCTGGCCCTGCAGCCTTGTGAATGTTGACCTGTTTCAAGGTCTTACTCACATCGGCTACGGAGAGCGTGATCACACAGTTGTCCGGAACAGGTGGTGCTCTCATCCATGCTTCAGTGTTGCTCGCCTTGAAGAGTGCATAGAAGTAATTTAGCTCGTCTGGTAGGCTCATGTCACTGGACAGCTCGTGCCTGGGCTTCCGTTTGAAGTCTGTAATAGTGTGCAAGCCCTGTCACATCCGACGAGTGTCAAAGCCGATGTCGTAGAATTCAATCTTAGTGCTGTATTGACACTTTGCCTGTTTGATGGTTCGTCGGAGGGCATAGCGGGATTTCTTATAAGTGTCCGGGTTTTAGTCCCGCTCCTTGAAAGCGGCAGATCTACCCTTTAACACAGTGAGGATGTTGCCTGTAATCCATGGCTTCTGGTTGGGATATGTATGTACGGTCACTGTGGGGACAACGTCATCAATGCACTTGTTGATGAAGCTGGTGACTGATGTAGTATAGTCCTCAATGCCTCAATGCCATTGGATGAATCCCGGAACATATTCCAGTCTATGCTAGCAAAACAGTCCTGTAGCTTAGCATTTGCGTCATCTGACAACTTCCATATTGAGCGAGTCACTGGTACTTCCTGCTTTAGTTTTTGCTTGTAAGCAGGAATCAGAGGATAGAATTATGGTCAGATTTGCCAAATGGAGGGTGATGGAGAGCTTTGTATGCGTCTCTGTGTGTGGAGTAAAGGTGGTCTAGAGTTTTTTTCCCCTCTGGTTATATATGTGACATGCTGGTAGAAATGACGTAAAACTGGTTTAAGTTTTCCTGTATTAAAGTCCCCAGCCACTGGGAGCACCGCCTCTGGATGAGCATTTTCTTGTTTGATTATGGTCTTATACAGCTCGTTAGGTTTTATTTTTATTTTTATTTCACCTTTATTTAACCAGGTAGGCTAGTTGAGAACAAGGTGTGGTCTTAGTGCCAGCATCAGTTTGTGAAGGTAAATAGACAGCTACAAAAAATATAGATGGAAACTCTCTTGGTAAATAGTGTGGTCTACAGCTTATCATGAGGTACTCTACCTCAGGCAAGCAAAACATAGAGACTTCTTTAATATTAGATTTCATGCACCAGCTGTTATTGACAAATATACACAGACCACCACCCCTCGTCTTACCGGAGGTAACTGTTCTGTCTAGCTGATGCATAGAAAACCCAGCCAACTGTATATTATCCATGTCGTTGTTCAGCCACAACTTGGTGAAACATAGGATATTACAGTTTTTAATGTCCCATTGGTAGAAAAGTCTCGAACGGAGCTCATCCAGTTTATTATCCAATGATTGCACGCTGGCCAATAGGACAGATGGTAGAGGCGGGTTACCCACTTGCCGATGAATTCTCACAAGGCACCCGGATCAGCGTCCCCTGTATCGGCGTCTCCTCTTCTTGCGAATGACGGGGATTTGGGCCTGCTCTGGAATCCTTTGAATCTGACTTGTTAAATAAAAAAATCTTTGTCCAGTTCGAGGTGAGTAATCAGAGTTCTGATGTCCAGAAGGACTTTTTGGTCATAAGAGATGGTGGCAGTGTCACGTCCTGACCATAGAAAGCTGTTATTTTCTATGGTAGAGTAGGTCAGGGCGTGACAGTGTTTTTTTCTGGTTTAGATTTTCTATGTTGTTATGTTCTAGTTTTGTATTTCTATGTTGGGCTTTGTTTGCCAGGGAAGCAGGCGGAAGCAGCAAAGGAGGGACAGCTACGAAGTCGGGGAGGAAGGCCACAGAAACCCCAAGAAATGTTTTTGGGGGGGCACATAGAGCAGTCGGCAGAGCCGAGGAGGGAACCAGAGCCAATCCAGGAGAAGAGAGAGATAGGAGAGTTGTTGAGTTGGTGGGGGATGCACGGATATTTCCCAAAGGAACGTGTTATCAGTTTGGTGCCATCTGAGTCAGCTCCCCGTACTCGCCCTGAGGTGCGTGTTACCAGTCTGGCGCCACCTGTACCTGCTCCACGCACCCGGCCTCCAGTGAGTCTCTCCAGTCCGGTGTGTCCTGTTCCTGCTCTCCGTACTCGCCCTGAGGTGTGTGTTACCAGTCTGGCGCCACCTGTGCCAGCCCCACGCATCAGGCCTCCAGTGCGCATTCCCAGTCCAGAGCTTCCGGCGACAGTTCCCAGTCCAGAGCTTCCGGCGACAGTTCCCAGTCCACAGCTTCCGGCGACAGTTCCCAATCCAGAGCTTCCAGTGACAGTTCCCAGTCCAGAGCTTCCGGTGACAGTGCCCAGTCCAGAATTTCCAGCGATGTTTTACAGTCCGGAACCTCCTGAGAAGGCCTACAGCCCGGAACCTCCTGAGACGGCCTCAAGCTCGGAACCTCTTGAGACGGCCTCAAGCCCGGAACCTCCTGAGACGGCCCACAGCCCGGAACCTCCTGAGACGGCCCACAGCCCGGAACCTCCTGAGATGGCCCACAGTCCGGAACCTCCTGAGATGGCCCACAGTCCGGAACCTCCTGAGACGGTCCACAGTCCGGAACCTCCAGCGACGGTCCCTAGTCCAGAGTCTTTAGCGGTGGTCCCAAGTCCAGAGTCTCCAGCGGCGGTCCGCAGTCCAAAGTCTCCAGCGGCGGTCCGCAGTCCAGAGTCTCCAGCGGCGGTCCGCAGTCCAGAGTCTCCAGCGGTGGTCCGCAGTCCAGAACCTCCAGCGGCGGTCCGCAGTCCAGAACCTCCAGCGGCGGTCCGTAGTCCAGAACCTCCAGTGATGGTCCACGGTCCGGGTCCTTCGGCGACGATCCAGGGTTCGCTGACACAAAAGCGGAGGGATCAGTGGGCGGAGCAGGGGTTACGCCCCGAACTGGAGCCGCCTCCTCTGCTGGAGGATCCGCGGGATGAGAAGGTTCTTCGTACTGCACCAGAACCGCCATAGACATTAGTCACCCACCCTAACCCTCCCTTTTTTAGTTTTTTTTTGTTGTTGTTGTTTTAGGTGCTTTCGGTGTCCGCACCTTTGGGGGGGGGGGTATTGTAGGTGTATTTTGTAACTCTTCATCACGGTTTGTTGTTTTGTTCTTTCAGTTTATTTGTAAATATTGCATAGTTTCACAGTTTAATAAAGAAAATGTGGAACGATGTGACAGGCAGAAACATTATGTACAAAATAAGTTACAAACAACTAGAAAAGACATCTATCCCCTCTATCACCAACATCACAATCTTCAATCCCAAATCGATCATTGCATCATATCAGCTTCCAATAACAATTTAACCCACCACCTAAACCCTCCCACAATGAAACACAAACAATGAAGTATCCGATGAAAAGCAAAGATAAAGCAACATAATCACATTGAACAGAAAAGCTACGGCAACCAAATTACATTGAATTTCTCATCAGATGATCCTGTAAAAAGCTTTTGGATGACATGAAGATCTTTAACTCATTCTATAATAGTAAGGTAGAAGCCTTTCATTGTCCTTGTAGAATCAGAGTCAGAATAAGCAGGACACATGATGAAGAGCAGTCCATTCACAACCTTGTATTCACAGTAAGAACTTACAGTATTAGCATTTCATGGCAATCACTATTTCTTCTTAGTCAGTGTACAAATACAATTGTCATTTGAAAGTGAAAATATCTTACTTCTCCATCTTGATATGAAGTCTTAGATTTTTCCAGATCCAGGGGGCTCTTTAAGGAGATCATCTTGAAAGTAGGAACAGCAATTGGAAGTGTACCATTTGAGTATGTACAGTAACGTTACATCATCATGTATGATTAATCCATGTCCAATTAGAGTCCAATTAGAGATTGAGTTCCTATACTAAATACAGCCTACCTCAAATGTTAATATTGGCGTTAGTTTTCAGTAGATTGTAGAAACATTGGTCACACTGTAAATCAACCATAACAGTAACACTTCAAGTGTTGTTCAATATATAGGTCGTGACAGGCAAGTCATAACTCTGTCATTCCAGTTGACATTAGAGTTTATTTAAAAAAAGGTCAAGTTTTGTATTGACACTTTAAGATGTGCTTATGACACTGTTATATATGCTTCGTGAAATAAACTTAATTCATTTAAAAAAATATATAATAATGGGCTCTCGAGTGGGGCAGCGGTCTAAAGCACTACAGATCTTGGTTCGATCCCGGGCTGTATCACAAATGGCCGTGATCGGGAGTCCCATAAGACAGTGCACAATTGACCCAGCATCGTCTGGGTCAGGGGAGGGTTTGGCCGCGGGGGCTTTACTTGGCTCATCGCACGCTAGCGACTCCTTGTGGAGAGCCTGCAGGCGCCTGCAGGCTGACCTTGGTCATCAGGTGAACAGTGTTTCCTCTGACATGTTGGTGTGGCTGGCTTCCGGGTTAAGAAGGGAAGGTGTTAAGAAGCACGGTTTGGCGGGTCATGTTTTGGGGGACGCATGACTCGACCTTCACCTTCCGAGCACGTTGGGGAGTGCTAGCGATGAGACACGATTGGAATTGGGGATAGAAAGGGGATAAAATCCCCCCCCCCAAATAATTATACACAAAATAAATTATAGTAATAAAAAAAAGAACAACTCTTCAAGTGTTAACACTATAACTTCTTAACTTATGAAAGGATAATGAAGTATTCAAAAGCACTTAAAAAGGCCTACATATATGCTTCACAAATCATGTATGAGCAAATGTAATTTGTAGTTTGTTTAAAGTGTGACCATAACATTAATAATGTGCTCAGATGACACTGATCAAGCAGAGCTCAGGACATCACACAGCATGGGAAACTGAAGGTATTCGTTTGTGACATTCACACACAAAAACAAGTTACGAAACGTTACTCACTATGGCTCTATACATGATGAGTAATCAAAATCATTTCAATCTTTCCACATCCTTCTTCTGAACTTAGCCTACTTCAGTCGACATGTTAGCGCAGGGCTTCATATGCTATATGCTGGTGCTGCCTGCAGAGGTATGTTCATAGAGATCCTATAATTCACAAATGTATTGTTTTATACCATAGTTATACCATATTTGATCCATTTCTAGAATTAACGTTTTCCTGACCAAGATGGCAGATTTTTTTGTCATGTTGCTAGGATACCAAATTCCACTAGTAAATTGTAGGATCTCTATGGTTATGTTACCCAGTCCTACCATATTCTTGCGGGCCTCTGCGAAGAGCCTCTTCTCCTCCTCCAGCCTCCTCTTGGCCTCCTCCTCTGCTTTCTTCTCCTCCGCCTCTCTCCTCTGACGCTCCTTGTCCTCAAAGCTGACACACAGCTTCCCTGGCTTGCTGCCCTCCAGGTTCAGCATGGCCATCAACACCTCGTCATCGTCATCCACTATCTGGGGAAGGAGGACAACGACGAGAGAGCTCAAACTAGTGTCTGACATCTCGGGGCTCACAATGTTAAACATAAAAAAGAAGCTGTAAAGACAATGATTATATCCCTGGTCCCAGATCTGCTTGTGCTGGACTTTTGGTATAGGAGCTGGCAAGACAACACAAACAGATATGGGACGAGGCGAAGTGACCATCACATCACACTCACTGACCATGCTTTTCCTGGCCTCGGCGAAAGCCCTCCTCTCCTCTTCCATTCGTCTCTTGTATTCAACCTCTGCTGCTTTGCGTTCATTCTCTACCCTCTGTTTCTCAAGCTCCTCGAAGCTCAACCTCAGTTTACCAGGCTGGATGACCTCTCTCTCGCCTTGAGCTCCTTGTGAGTCCTCCTCATCGTCTCCCTGCAAGTACATACAGTTCCAAAGTCACACCAGGCCCAAGGCTAGGGAAATACAGTGGCTTGCGGTTTGTTGTTTTTTGTCTATTCAGTTATTTTTATGTATTGCATGAGTTTCACAGAGTAAATAAAATGTGGAACTATTGACACGCTGCGCTTTGGTCCCCTAACGACAACAGACGTGACACATGTGACTAACAGAAATTGAATAATGTGTCCCTGAACAAAGTGGGGGTCAAAATCAAAAGTAACAGTCAGTATCTGGTGTGGCCACCAGCTGCATTAAGTACTGCATTGCATCTCCTCCTCATGGACTGCACCAGATTTGCCAGTTCTTGCTGTGAGATGTTACCCCACTCTTCCACCAAGGCACCTGCAAGTTCCCGGACATTTCTGGGGGGAATGTCCCTAGCCCTCACCCTCCGATCCAACAGGTCTAAGATGTGCTCAATGGGATTGAGATCCGGGCTCTTCACTGGCCATGGCAGAACACTGACATTCCTGTCGTGCAGGAAATCACGTACAGAACGAGCAGTATGGCTGGTGGCATTGTCATGCTGTAGGGTCATATCGGGGTGAGCCAGCAGGAAGGGTACCACATGAGGGAGGAGGATATCTTCCCTGTAACGCACAGCGTTGAGATTGCCTGCAATGACAAGCTCAGTCTGACAATGCTGTGACACACCGCCCCAGACCATGACGGACCCTCCACCTCCAAAATCGATCCCGCTCCAGAGTACAGGCCTCGGTGTAACGCTCATTCCTTTGACGATGAACGTGAATCCGACCATCAGCCCTAGTGAGACAAAACCGTGACTCGTCAGTGAAGAGCACTTTTTGCCAGTCTTGTCTGGTCCAGCGATGGTGGGTTTGTGTCCATAGGTGACGTTGTTGCCGGTGATGTCTGGTGAGGACCTGCCTTACAACAGGCCTACAAGCCCTCAGTCCAGCCTCTCTCAGCCTATCGCAGACAGTCTGAGCACTGATGGAGGGATTATGCGTTCCTGGTGTAGGTCGGCAGTTGTTGTTGCCATCCTGTACCTGTCCCACAGGTGTGATGTTCGGATGTACCGATCCTGTGCAGGTGTTGTTACACGTGGTCTGCCACTGCGAGGACGATCAGCTGCCTGTTCTGTCTCCCTGTAGCGCTGTAATAGGCGCCTACCATCTGTAAGCTGTTAGTGTCTTAACGACCATTCCACTGGTGCATGTTCATGAATTGTTTATTGTTCATTGAAGCATGGGAAACAGTGTTTAAACCCTTTACAATGAAGATATGTGTAGTTATTTGGAATATTTACGAATTATCTTTGAAACACAGGATCCAGAAAAAGTGACGTTTCTTTTTTTTGCTGAGTTTACATTACACAACAACAGTCAAGCTCTGACAGATACATTTTTGAAATTATTATCAAAGACAGCACAAGTCAACTTCAAAAGCACAAGAGGAAAGCACTGAATGTAAGGGTTTGGGAAGGGAATGTGCAGGGTTGACACGGAATGCCAATTTACCTCCAAGGTTGATCTAGCACTGAAATACCGTATCTCAGCTCTCACAAGGAAAGAACAGGACATGGAAATGTGATGTGCTAATAAGTGAATAAGATATTTTATAAGATCAGTCACCATTTCCAGCTTGGCCTCCTCGAAGGCTTTCTTCTCGTCCTGCAGACGTTGTTTAGCCTCCCTCTCTGCCTGCTTTCTCAGGCATTCCTGCCTCTCCTTCTCAGCCTCCTCAAATGTCATTTTTAGCTTCCCAGGAGTCACCTGCTCCTTCTCTGTGGGCTGTTCCTCATCCTCATCCTGGTGTTGACACAATCATTCTACATCAGAGACCACCATATCCACATGAAGTATTGACACAGATAGAATATAATAGCTTTTATGAAATATTAGATTTTCCTAGAAACACCTATGCTCAATCTACACCTAGACCACCATGAAGAATTGACACAGAAATAATGGTTTTCCTGAAATATTAGATTTCTAGAAACAGCTATGCTGCCAGTCCTGCCGAAGCCTATGGGAGAGGTTCTCCTCAGCTCACCTGGACGACCGAGCTCCGCTTGGCCTCGCGGAAGGAGCGCCTGTTCTCGTTGTAGCGCTTCTTCTTCTCCTCCTCTGTCCTCTTCTTCTGCTCTTCCTCACGGTTCTTCTCCAGGTCCTCAAAGTTCATCTTGATCCTGCCTGGAGGTCGTGACGGCTTTGCCGGCACCACACGGACCAGGATGGTGTCATCTCCCTCCTGACATAAATGGACAAATGCCATTGTTAGAAGAGTAAATTACAATAACATAAGATATGATAAGACAAGACAGTACTTCATTTAGCACATCAAACATCAACAAAACAAACCATTTCCTGGTCTGTGAACTTTACAAATGCTGAAGTGGTCGTGTTTATTCAAGTAATGGACTAAACCTATGTTATACATTATGAAATTATTAGTTGATACCTCCCAACTAAAAAAGAAAATCCCCACAAACAAACAAAACACACACACACACACACACACACACACACACACACACACACACACACACACACACACACACACACACACACACACAAACACACACACACACACACACACACACACACACACACACACACACACACACACAGAAGATAGGCCTTGAAGGAGAACATTCTTTTGGTAATGGCCAACATTTGCAGTAGACCTGTCAGTGAATGTCAGCCCTAAGATAGGACAGTCTAATTCGGTCAGCTAGCTGGGAGGCAGGGGCTAATTTAGACAGTCAGTGGTGTGGGAAACAGTTACCGGTCACATGCTGTCTACACCCGGCAGTCTCTGTGGCTCAAGCAGCAGCAGTAGAACTCATTAGCTCAGTTGTTTCTATCCCACTCAGTCAGTACTGGCTCTGATTGAAGCTACCTCCCAGGCTCATTAAACCAGGAAGAATTCCCCAAGTTTTCACTAACTTTTACAATATAGGGACATGCAGTAGGTTGCAGTGAAAGGAGACAATGAAGAGATAGGTGTATCTAGCTTTCATCATGTTCAAGAGACAAATCACTGTAATTCAGTGGAGTAGAACTAATAACAACACTGTGTGAACAGTAAGCACTGAATATAAACAGACAATATCCATGCAGCCTGTCCATCCACAGCCAAACCAAACGTATTTCCACAAAAAGGAAACCCTTTCAATAGGCTTTGTCAGAATAACTATATTGGAACATCTCTGCAATTGCCCTGTGCCTAGATAGAAAGTGTGTTCAAGACCACTCTTCCTTTAATTTAATTACATTATAATTAGTCTAGTAGTAGTAAGTACTATGTAATTCCCTATCTAGTACAAGGTCATTAACATATTCATTAGAGTGATCCTGAAATGGCACGCAAAGGTTAGCAGGTGCCACAGGTGTATTAGCAGGTGTATTTCAATTGAATTTGAAAGAATAACATGAATGTTTTCTATTGTATACTAGAAATTAGCATTATAAATTTGAACAAATTTGAAATGTAAAAAAAACGTGTTATTACTTGTAACCATCCAGTACCTTTTTGTATCTAGGTCAACATCGATTTGGTAATGAAGAACTGGCTTTAATCCAGTTTGGCATGGCTACAACTACAGCTAGCCTAGCGTTAGACTCGGCTTCCAGGCTTCACTCACGTCATACCGAAGGTGAGATGAAAGCTCGTGGCAGAGGCTAGCCTAGCTTTAATGCACAGCTAGTGTTGAATGCTTCTTAAGCAGCCAGCCTATTTCAGTTTATAGCACATTCTAAGGCCTGTATCTGAAGAAGGCTGTGTGATGACACATCTGAAGATTTATATGATATACACTACCTATCAAAAGTTTTACAACACTTACTCGTTCAAGGGTTTTCTTTATTTTCACAAATTTCTACATTGTAGAATAATAGTGAAGACATCAAAACTATAAACGTGTTAAACTAATCAAAATATATTTTATATTTGAAATTCTTCAAATAGCCCCCCTTTGCCTTGATGACAGCTTTGCACACACTTGGCATTCTCTCAACCAGCTTCACCTGGAATACTTTTCCAACAGTCTTGAAGGAGTTCCCACAAATGCTGAGCACTTGTTGGCTGTTTTTCCTTCAATCTGCAGTCCGACTCATCCCAAACCATCTCAATTTGGTTGAGGTCGGGGAATTGTGGAGGCCAGGTCATCTGATGCAGCACTCCATCACTCTCCTTCTTGGTCAAATAGCCCTCACACAGCCCGGAGGTGTGTTTTGGGTCATTGTACTGTTGAAAAACAAATGATAGTCCCACTAAGCCAAACCAGATGTGATGGCGCATCTCTGCAGAATGCTGTGGTAGCCATGCTGGTTAAATCACAGACAGTGTCACCAGCAAAGCACCCCCACATCATAACACCTCCTCCATGCTTTACGGTGGGAAATACACATGCGGAGATCATCCGTTCACCCACACTGTGTCTCACAAAGATACAGTGGTTGGAACCAAAAATATCCAATTTGGACTCCAGACAAAAAGACACATTTCCATCAGTCTGATGTCCATTGCTCGTGTTTCTTGGCCCAAGCCGTCTCTTCTAATTGGTGTCCTTTAGTAGTGATTCCTTTGCAGCATTTCGACCATGAAGGCCTGATTCACACAGTCTCCTCTGAACAGTTGATGTTGAGATGTGTCTGTTACTTGAACTCTGTGAAGCATTTATTTGGGCTGCAATTTCTGAGGCTGGTAACTCTAATGAACTTATCCTCTGCAGCAGAGGTAACTCTGGGTCTTCCATTCCTGTGGCGGTCCTCATGAGAGCCAGTTTCATCATAGCGCTTGATAGTAATGATAGACTGTCGTTTCTCTTTGCTTATTTGAGCTGTTCTTGCCATAATATAGACTTGCTCTTTTACCAAATAGGGCTATCTTCTGTATGCCCCCCTACCTTGTCACAACACAACTGATTGGCTCGAACGCATTAAGAAGGAAATAAATTATTTTAAGAAGGCACACCTGTTAATTTAAATGCATTCCAGGTGACTACCTCATGAAGCTGGTTGAGAGAATGCCAAGAGTGTGCAAAGCTGTCATTAAGGCAAAGGATGGCTACTCTGAAGAATCTCAAATATAAAATATTTGTTTTTTGTTTAACACTTTTTTGGTTACTACATGATTCCATATGTGTTATTTCATAGTTTTGATCTCTTCACTATTATTCTACAATGTAGAAAATACTAAAATAAAGAAAAACCCTTGAATGAGTTGGTGTTCTAAAACTTTTGACCGGTACTGTATCTCTGATAGTATATATTGTATCAGACACGATATGTGCTCTCAGTGCTGCAATGGATTGCAGCACCACTCAAGTCCATTGCAGCACCTGTTAGCCTTTCAAATGGCTCTTAAAATACATCATCCAGGTGGCAGTTGGGGATTACCTGACTGATTACACAGAGGTGGAGGCCAGTCCCTCAATGGGGGCAGCGATTGAGCAATCCAGCCCTGATGTACCACTTTCCTTATAGGCTACATTACAGTATACCTCTGTCCCAACGAAGGAATCCCGCAAGCTTACCGCTGCGGCTTTCTTGGCCAGCTCCTTCTGCATCTTCGCTTTCTCTATGATGTCCTGGGTGGCGCGCTTCTTCCTCTCCTCCTCCATCCGCTTCCTCTCCTCCTCTTGTCTCTGCTTCTCCATCTCGGCGAACTTCCCTTTCACGCTGCCTGTAGAGTGTAGACCCCACATGTTGATGATGAGACCACGGTACAAACACCAGGGTCGTGTTCATTAGGCCCGCAATGTTTTACAACAGTTTGCAATGGAACATGACAATGAGCGTTAATTATAAAGTTCAGGTAGTCTCACCCTGTTTCAGTCTGTTTCCTTCCATTTGTTGCCTAATGAATACAACCCAATGGGTGAGATGAGGAATAGGACAGCACCCTCCTCCTCAGCCCTCTCCCAGCCCACCTACCCCCCATTTCCTACCTGTGATCTTGGGGACGTAGGATTTCTCTATCTTGGCCGGCTTCACCTCCTCCTCCTCATCACTGGAGGCGAGTAGTTCTTTTATCTGTGGTGGATCAGAGGCAGAGCTTGGCTGAGAGGTTACCAGTTTATCTGGGATCATCTGCTCTGCACGCTGGCCACCCCAGGAGCCATGCTGGGCCCAGAATGTACTCAAGGTCCTAATCTGGTAAAATAGCACGAGCATGTGACCTACAGGGAGGCCTCTGATTGGATCATGCGGTTGTGACATAGGGAGAGATCAACACTTATGCATCCGGTCTCTAAGAGTTGGCTACGACAGTACAGGGCGTTTTCTTCCCTCCTCCTGAGTATCAAGGTGTTCCACCCTTGTATCAGACGTTGCTTGTTTTACTATAATGTTTCCTGTGATACAGCTTGTAATAAAGGACAACATGCGTAAAATAGAAAATGTATTTAGTATGGTCTCAATTATCCCCATGTTTTGGGTATAAGTTTGCCCTAAATTGACATAAGCACAAACCAAGCACATCTATAACATAATTGTTAAGATATTTTAATAGAATGTTGAGATTTTTTTGTGCAAAGTGATATGATGCTGATATGAGTTTTCCAGTACACCTACACTGCTGTTGTTGAGGATCGTGCTCCATGCCATGCAGGTTACAGTTAATTGGGGTTATCTCTCTCGGTGTTTGACCTCCGACCTGTTGCTTCCTGCGGTTGTATTCCCTCTCCTTGACGTACTGCTCCTTCCTTTTCTGGTGCTCCTCTAGGCTCCTCCTACTGTTGCGCTCCTCCCTGGCCTTCTGCATGGCCTCAAACTTGTTCTTCACATCAGCCTTACCGATCTGGGGCACGTAGCTCCTGGCCACCGGCTTTTTGGAGCTCAGAAGTCTCTGGAGTAAGACGAAAATAAAAGAAATGAATTGCTAAGGTTCATATATAGGAGTGTGGTTCTCAGATCTAAAAGACGTTTTGAATAGTGCTATTTAGCTAAACGTTACAGAAACTTTATGAAAGATCTAAAGGCCGTCAATCCCTAATGCAAGGATAGGCAACTTTGATGGGGGTGGGGGCCACAAAAAATCTGAACTCATCATGAGGGGCCGCAGTGGCTAGCGGGTCTGCGTACCCAAATTCTTACCCACACGTAGTCAGAGCCGGCCCTAGCCTTTTGGGGGCCCTAAGCAAAATTTGATCCACGAGCCTAGAAAAGGGGGGCGTTACGGCCCACAGCCGGCCAGTTGCCCATCCCTGCCCTAGTGTAACATCTGTGGTTTACTCAGCAACGTGCTACACTTCAGATTGACTCTTTTGAATGGTAAAACTATCCAGAAGCAAAGTACATATCACATATATCCATGTCAACTGTTGATAGCAGGATGAACACCCAGGGCCGTGACTCACCTCTTGTTTCAGAGCCACCTCAGATACGTTCTGTGACTGGTCCTTCTCTTCTTTCTCTGACTCATCGTTCATGTCATGTGCCACTCCATTTTGTGCCACATCGTTCTTCTCCTTCCTGGATCTTGACCTTTGCCTTACCTTGTCCTTAACTCTATAATTTTCTTTGTGCTCCACATCATTCCTATCGTGTGCCTCATCTTCTTCCTCCTCCTCTTCCTCGGGCTCTGTGTGAACCTCATCCTCTTCGGTGTGAACTTCTTCCTCATTGTCGCTGTGCGCCTCATTCTTTTCTTGTGCCTCATCATGTTCATCATGGGACACATCGTTATTTTTGTATGCCTCATCATGCTTGTCGTGTTCCACATCGTCCTCTTTGTGTCCCACACGGCCATGCAACTCGTTCATGTCGTCGTTGTTCCCTTTATCACTCATTTCGTGTGCTTCATCACACATATCATGTGCCACATCAGTCATGTCGTATGCGACATCAGCAATATTTTGTGCCACCTCAGTCATGTTCACGCCACGCTGACAAATCAACAGGGCCCTCTTCAAATGTTACCTGTCAAAGAAATAAAAACACCATTATGGTATGGTACAATAACAACAAACATCTTTCTCTTCTTTCGCTTCACATAATCATGTACTATTCATAATTTACAGTGCATTCGGTAAGTATTCAGACCCCTTCCCCTTTTCCAAATTGTTTTAAGATACAGCCATATTCTTAAATGTATTAATCTACACACAATAATACCCTATCATGACAAAGTGGAAAAAAAACATAAATACCTTATTTACATAAGTATTCAGACCCTTTTCTATGACACTCAAAATTGAGCTCAGGTGCATCCTGTTTCCAATGATCATCCATGAGATGTTTCTACAACTTGATGGGAGTCCACCTGTGGTCAATTCAATTGATTGGACATTATTTGGAAAGACACACACCTGTCTATATAAGATCCCACAGTTGACAGTGCATGTCAGAGCAAAAACCAAGTCATGAGTTCAAAGGAATTGTCCGTCTCGCTCCGAGACAGGATTGTGTCGAGGCACAGATCAGGGGAAGGGTAACAAAACATTTCTGCAGCTTTGAAGGTCCCCAAGAACACAGTGGCTTCCATCATTCTTAAATTAAAGGAGTTTGGAACCACTTAGACTTCTTAGAGCTGGCCCGACCCGGCCAAACTGAGCAACCGCGGGAGAAGGGTCTTGGTCAGGGAGGTGACCAAGAACCCGATGGTCACTCTGAGAGAGCTCCAGAGTTCCTCTGTTGAGATGGGAGAACCTTCCAGAAGGACAACCATCTCTGCAGCACTTCACCAATCAGGCCTTTATGGTAGAGTGGCCAGACGGAAGCCAATTCTCAGTAAAAGGCACATAAACAGCCCGCTTGGAGTTTTCCAAAAGCCCCCTAAAGGACTCTCAGACCATGAGAAACAAGATGCTCTGGTCTGATGAAACCAAGATTGAACCCTTTGGCCTGAATGCCAAGCGTCACATCTGGAGGAAACCTGGCACCATCCCTACAGTGAAGCATGGTGGTGGCAGCATCATGCTGTGGGGATGTTTTTCAGCAGCTGGGAGACTAGTCAGGATCGAGGCATGATTGAACGGAGCAAAGTACAGAGAGATCCTTGATGAAAACCTGCTCCAGAGCGCTCAGGACCTCAGCCAAGACAACGCAGGAGTGGCATCAGGACAAGTCTCTGAATGTCCTTGAGTGGCCCAGCCAGAGCCCGGGCTTGAACCTGATCGAACATCTCTGCAGAGACCTGAAAATAGCTGTGCAGCGACGCTCCCCATCCAACCTGGCAGAGCTTGAGAGGATCTGCAGAGAAGAATGGGAGAAACTCCCCAAATACAGGTGTGCCAAGCCCAAGAAGACTCGAGGCTGTAATCGCTGCCGAAGATTCTTCGACAAAGTACTGAGTAAAGGGTCTAAATACTTATGTAAATGTATTATTTTCAAAAGGTTTTATATATACTTTTCGAATGCACTGTACATCTCTTTCTTGACTTCTCAAGTTATACCATTTTTGTTCCTTTAATCATTTTTGTCCGCAACATCAACTTCTAAGGCTGCTCCCCCACTAGATAGCACCGCCACCTCATACTCTGCTTCAATACTCAATAGGACAGACAGTGTCTTTTCAGTTTCACCCTGCTTGGGACCGGGTCTGTGTCGCACCAAACGGCGGGCGTCACAGACACAGAGAATCTTCCATTTTCGTTACTCCACCACTCCAACACTTCGCCACAGTCTGAATACTTATGTGATATATATATTAATTTTTTTGTATAAATTAGCAAACATTTCTAAAAACCTGTTTTTGCTTTGTCATTATGGGGTACTATGTGTAGATTGATGAGGGGAAAAAACGATTTAGTCCATTTTAGAATAAGGCTGTAACTTAACAAAATGTGGAAAAAGTCAAGGGGTCTGAATACTTTACAAATGCACTGTATATCCCTTTAAAATGTTTATGAGGCTCCTCTGCCCCATCATTAAACATACTCTAAAGAAAAACGCTAGCAAAATGTAGTCTCATTCCCCTCAGTTTTCCTAAAAGACATGCTACGTAATGGTGAAACATTTCTACCAATGATGAACTTCAGATTGAGTTTATTGAATGCCCTATACCGAATGCAAAACTAGGGCAACAATTTTACCAGTAAACATTATGTATTGCCCTTTCTGAAATCTGGTGAGGTAAATGGCTAGCCAATACATGTATGGACTTCAATAATGTGTGTAACTTTTAATATCTGTATCTGTTTCACTACACTCTTTAAAAAAAGGGGTCCAAAAAGTTTCTACCAAGAACCATTTTGATCTGAAGAACCCTTTTTGTAAGACAATAGTTTTTTGTAAGGCAAAGGGTTCTACCTTGAAACTTTAACATCCTAAGAACTGTTTTTGGAAGAAAGGGTTCTTTGATGATTCTTTGTAAGGCAAGAAGGGTTCTACATAAAACCAACTGTAATATTTCCCAGGATGCTCTATTGCATGGAGATTTTCAGAATTGTTTGTTTTACGTTAATCTCTGTGTTTTTGCATTGCATTGATTGGTTGATTAGTTTTATGCTAAAGGAAGATAAAAAATATACAGTTTGTAAAAATAATCCAATCTATCAGTAATTGGATTTATTGGACCCGTTACTGAGATGTTTTTTCCAGTTTAGATGATTGAGGTAGTCTCAGTATTCAATCTTCCCTATCGTGGTAGTCATGCCGAATGCAAGTTACGGGTGATTAACATTTGCACTTGTTGGATATCCTAACTCTGGCTGGATTCCAATAGGAATTACACGTCACTTTGCAAGCCAGCATAATGTGGTTTGCAGGCCTAATGTGACCTGTCAACCAGGATTTGCTCTAACACCACTGTGTTAGGGTATAACTAGGCCCTCAAAGAAAAGCCTTATGACGTATATAATCTATTGTCATAAATAATAACATTTTAAAGGCTAATAAGGCTGGGGGAACCATTCATAGCAGTTCCAAGAATAATCTTTAGATGATAAAATGGTTCTTGGTATGACCCTTTGTAGACGGTTCTAAGCAGAACCTCTCATACAGGGTTCTAGGCAGAACTACACTGAACAAAAATATAAACGCAGCATGTAAAGTGTTGGTCCCATGTTCATGAGCTGAAATAAAAAATCACAGAAATGTTCCATTTGCACAAATTTTCACACTTATTTCTCTCAAATTTTGTGCACAAATATGTTTACATCCCTGTTAGTGAGCACTTGTCCTTAGCTAAAATAATCCATCCACCTGACAGGTGTGGCGAATCAAGAAGCTAATTAAACAGCATGATTGTTCCACAGGTGCACCTTGTGCTGGGGACAATAAAAGGTCACTTTAAAATGTTTTTTTTTTTCACACAACACAAATATTTATGTCTGTAATAAAGCCATTTTGTTGGTGAAAATTCATTCTGATTGGCTGGGCCTGACTCCCCAGTGGGTGGGCCTGGCTTTCAAGTGGGTGGGCCTATGCCCTCCAAGGACCACCCATGGCTGCACCCCTGCCCAGTCATGTAAAATCCATAGATTAGGGCCTAATGAATTTATTTAAATTGACTGATTTCCTTCTATGAACTATAACTCTGTAAAATCTTTAAAATTGTTGCATATTGAGTTTATATTTTTGTTCAGTATATATACAGGGTGTTGGTTCTTTGAAGAACCCTCCATAGAGGGTTCTAGAAAGGGTTCTACCCAGCACCAAAAATGGTTCCACTATGGGGACAAACTGAAGAGTGTACCCTACATATATTTATACTGTACAGCAAACAAAGTGTACTGTGAAGTACTTTGTGATAACTGCTGTAAAAAAGCTCTATAAAATACATGCGATTGATCAATACACTACAGAATATCACATGATAAATATCTCTTTTTTTGCAGAGCAGCTGGAGTTTTGCGGGTGTCTGTTTGGGGAGGCAGGCACCTCATGGCTGCTGCATTTTGGGGAAGGAAAGGGGTGCTCGTCCTCCACCTCCTCCCCTCAGTATGCTGAGCCACAGCACATTATGCAGGGCCAGGACACTAAGTATAGCCCGCTTGTGTGTCCAGGCCATGTGTTCATGGCTATTTCTGATGAGTGGTATGCGGTTGGACTGAGCGAGGGTCGGTAGCCACATGTCACCCAACAGACCCTTGACAAAACATAAGACTTAGTACCAGCCTTTGTACCAGACTTAATACCAGACTTAGTACCAGCCTTAATACCAGCCTTAGTACCAGCCTTAATAACAGCCTTAGTACCAGCCTTAGTACCAGACCTTAGTACCAGACTTAATAACAGCCTTAGTACCAGACTTAGTACCAGACTTAGTACCAGCCTTAGTACCAGACTTAATACCAGCCTTAGTACCAGACTTAGTACCAGACTTAGTACCAGCCTTAGTACCAGACTTAGTACCAGACTTAGTACCAGCCTTAGTACCAGACTTAGTACCAGACTTAGTACCAGACTTAGTAGCAGACTTAATAACAGCCTTAATACCAGCCTTAGTACCAGCCTTAATAACAGCCTTAGTACCAGACTTATTACCAGCCTTAGTACCAGCCTTAGTACCAGACTTAGTACCAGCCTTAGTACTAGCCTTAGTACCAGCCTTAATAACAGCCTTAGTACCAGACTTAATACCAGCCTTAGTAACAGCCTTAGTAACCGCCTTAGTAACAACCTTAGTACCAGCCTTAGTACCAGCCTTAGTAACAGCCTTAGTACCAGCCTTAGTAACAGCCTTAGTACCAGACCTTATACCAGCCTTAGTAACAGCCTTAGTAACCACCTTAGTAACAACCTTAGTACCAGACTTAATAACCGCCTTAGTACCATCCTTAATAACAGCCTTAATAATAGCCTTAGTACCATCCTTAATAACAGCCTTAGTACCAGACTTAATAACCGCCTTAGTACCATCCTTAATAACAGCCTTAATAATAGCCTTAGTACCATCCTTAATAACAGCCTTAGTACCAGACTTAATACCAGACTTAGTACCATCCTTAATAACAGCCTTAATAATAGCCTTAGTACCATCCTTAATAACAGCCTTAGTACCAGACTTAATACCAGACTTAGTACCAGCCTAAGTAGCAGATTTAGTCCCAGACAATCGGATGAGCAAGAGAAAATTTGGCCATAGAATCATCAGACACTAGAAAGGTTATCAATGTGTTAGAAATTTAAGCTAAATGTAGAGTGTATTCTCATCAATTCACTTGGTAATGATACTGAAGTAAACAGTCAGGGAGGTTTGGGGTTAACAAAGTGCTTAATAAAAAGAGACAGGCCATCAAATAACATTTGATTGATTTCATTGATTCATGGATTGAAAACTTCAATTGTAGACCTAAATGTACCAAATGTTGATTTGTTGATTAACAGGCCTACTTAATTAACAGTGTATAGTTAGATCAATCTCGCATTACACACCTGATGAACAGCTGCGTTGGCACATATCACAGCAATTACTTTGATTGCGACAACTACTATGATGTTGATGGTGTGGATTACCAGTCTGAAGGTTGAGAACAGAGAGAGTAACAGGTAATTAACTTGATTTTACCAAAATATGAATAACTCAAGACTACTTTCTAAGAGGTTATCTCGACTGGCTATGTTTCCCTCTGTCCAATGAACCATTAGACTGGGTTCAGAAGGTCTGTCACAGCTGTGGAGCTGGTCAACAGACTGCACTGCCCTCTTCAATCCAGCTGTGATAACCAGGCATGATAATAAAGTCTATAATTCCTATAAATTAAATAAATATACCCTTTTTATCACAATATTGTGTCTGTGCAAATCACAAATGGACAAAATGGCACAATTTGGGGAAACAGTAAGCAAACACAATGTCCAAGTCACCATCTCTCTACAAAGATGTTGTAGGCTTTTGCCAAAATACAATATAATTTCATGCATTTTTATAATACACTGTTAAAATGAAGTGCTTTGTGGCAGCTGTACTGCCACCAACTTCAAGGAGACAGATCTTTAACTTTGTTGGAGTATTGAAAAACATCATCCTGAGACGTTTTGAAACGTTACATGGTGCAACACCTTGCCAGGGACTAGGAACACTAACAGAAAAGGATGAAAACACTATTTTGGTGTTTCGAGTCCAATTTAGTGCAGAATTGGTGCAGTTTCCTCTCTCTTAAGCATCCAAACAGCATTCTGATGATTTGAATCCTGTCCAGTGCAGAATTAAATCCCTTTGCCTGGTGTCTTAAAGTTTAACATTGTTTTATGCATTTGCTATTATATACCACTTCAGCAGGCACTGTCAAGCAAAGTGTTCAAACCACCAGCAGTAACTACAGGTTAAACTGAAAGAACTGATGATTCAGCACTAGTGTTTTCCATTGCCACGCATGAATGTGGAAATGGATGTTGTCCTCATTGACCGTAATTTGTCTGATGGTTTTGATATGCATTCATCATGATCCATTACACCTCATGGCACAACAAGCGTAATACTAATATAAAAACATACTTTTCTTTCTTCAAACACGCATACAACACTGTGTGAAAGAATCATAAAGTCTAAACATTTTGAATTACCCACAATCCTCTAAAAACAGAGTCACGTTGTGACGCCCTGACCTGAGAGAGAGGGTTTGTTTCTCTATGTGGTTAGGTCAGGGTGTGGGGTGGGCATTCTATGTGTTGTATTTCTTTGTGTTGGGCCGAGTATGGTTCCTAACCAGAGGCTGCTGTCTATCGTTGTCTCTGATTAGGAACCATACTTAGGCAGCCTGTTTTTCCTTTGGGTTTTGTGGGTAGTTGTTTTCCGTTTAGTTGTAAGTACCTGACGGAACTGTCTGCTGTCATTTTTTGTTTAATTTGTAAAGTGTTCATTTCTTTCATTAAACTCAAGATGAACATATTCCACGCTGCACCTTGGTCTACTCACTTTGACGCCTGTGACACACGTGGCGAGATAGGAAATGCAAGGAGATTAAAACCAGACTTCCAATGAGTTCAGTCACTCAATTGTCTCTCTTTTTGGTTATCCTCATGAAAGATACATTTTGAGCAACATATTAAGTTGGATTTACCTTATTTTAGGGTGTACTAAGCTAACATATGGAATTGTTTTAAGATGGGCATACAATGCATTGTTTAGCTATTTCATTTTGAATGTTAGGACCCCTTCAGGGATAGAAAGAAAATTATATTTTATCAAATATTTTTTTTTATATTGAATTTGGCCTTTACTACTATAGCCCATAGAAACACATTGAATAACACATTTCTAAATGGCAAACAATTATTCTGAAGAAGGCCATTGAAGGCCGAAATGTCAATCTTTTAAAACTTATCTAATAAAACTAAGAATGTTGAATGGTGAGCGAGCGTTGTGCCTCTTCCTGTCCAAGTAAGACAGTCAAAAAAATGTATCATAAGGTTTTGAAGTGTATTTCCTATATCTAGGAGATATAAGAAAACTCAGGAAATATTTTTGGTTGTTTTGGACACATATTTAACCCCTTATTTTTGTTGGCACAATCCATTAGTTTGTATGGGCTACCTTCAGATGAGTCTCATGACACTTGTGAGGGTCGTAGAGTAAAACGGAGAACACTGTCGTGGGATTTGTTTTATTATGATAGTTATGAAATGACATAGGGGATACAGATAGTGGGAGAAACAGTGGGAGTGAGAGAAACAGACGGAAGGGTTGGAGCTGGGATTTTAACCCCGGTCATCGGTGAGGAGAGGGCTGACCTGTCTAAATCGGGTGCGTTACCAATAGAGAACGGGCTCTGCATTACTTGCATACATTATTATTAATTATATGTTGGTTATTCTTCTTGTCAATTTCAGTTCACTCCAGAATTATTTTTACAGTGTGGTTGAGTTGGCAAACTTTTACGAAATGGACCAATTTACTGCCTCATAGGCCCCTATCATCAATTCAGGCTATAAACCATTTGCTTTTCTAAAGCATTGACTGTATAAGAAACACAGGTTTTGTGTTTTGATGCTGCCTTTTACATGCACTGAAACATCTTAAAAACACCAATATTCAGGTTGAAATGCATCTTCCGCATTCAACCTAACCCCTCTGAACCAGAGAGGTGCGGGGGGCTGCCTTAATCACCATCCACAACAGAAGTTGTTTGCTGCCTTGCTCAAAGGCAGAACAGCAGATTTTAACACCTTGCCGGCTCAGGGATCTGAACCAGCAACCTTTTGGTTACTGGCCCAACACACTTAACCGCTGGGCTACCTGCCACCCTCAAGAACCACTTTGGGTGTTTCAGAGTACTACATTTCTGTTTTAAAACACATTCTGTGTACTGAAACACTTAGATTATGTTTATCTTCAAACACCCTCCAAACATCAGATATCGGCTTAGGTGCATTACTTTTTATGGTTTCATTACACAATTATGATTTCGGAAGACTTTCTATTTTTACAGTGTATTGTTGAAGCACTTCAATATGGTATATAAACGTAAGTATCCTACTGTATCAATTATGAAGTTTACAGGTTGGCAAAAAATAATCAAAAGGTATTAATTACCCTACATATGATCTACAGGCTATTGCATTACCCTGATATAGTTACACTCATAAATACTTTTCTTGACCACACAATTCATGGAAGGATTTGTGTAGATTAACTTGAACTGCTATATCATCTTTAACCAATACATTTAGGCCTGGCAAGTCAAGTCCTATTTTTGGTTAATAGTACACTCAGCTGCCACTAACTACCATGACAAGGTGCTAGAACAATCTGTGTATATGAAAAAAAAGATGTCTTTGTTTGATGTTTGCTCATGTTAGCCCTTTCATGCTGGAGTAAACCAAACTATCATCATCTTTTATTTTACAGCTAAATAAAACAGCTGAATGTCAAAGCAAAGTCAACTAGGCTTGATTGAAATATATCACTTTCAATATTTCAATTTTTTTTATTACTAAATTATATTTTGCTTAGTCTTCTGAATAGCATTATGTTCTCCTTCACGTTACAAATCTCAATTTCCAGATCAACCATTGAGAGGCAAAATGTAAACTCTCCCCAACAGGTGAATTTTAAGATCCACATATAAGACATTATCTTAAAGTAAAGTTTTGCAGGAAAAAGTTTACCTGTTTCAGTGTAATATCCTCCTTATTTTAGGACTTTTCTGTGCAGATAGTGGATTAAAACAAATGTAATGTCAAGTATAGAAAACCCAATTTGTCAAAGCACGGAGAAGCCTGCGCGCGTTCACGACTCAAAGTCTAATGGGTGAGGTCAAGTATCCGCCACCAGCTTTCATGAAAGTACCGCTACTTTGGCCGTCTACCGCATTCCGCGCGCGCCAGCTTCAGCTGTCGCCTCAAATACGCACGGTCCTTCCTGTTCGCTCAACACAGATACAGCTGCAGTTTTCTCTGCCATTAACCCAGACACACAGTGTTTTTATCTGTAAAATTATAATCCCTGCCATTGGAACAATTATTTTGTGAGTAAATGTATACATTTTAATAAACTATTTAACCTACCTTTCATTGGCTTGTTTTCTTTTTGCAATAGCACTAGTACCACTTATACTGCTACTACTACTACTACTACTTCTGCTACTGCTACTGCTACTACTATTGCTACTACTACTGCTGCTACTACTACTACTACTACTACTACTACTACTACTACTGATACTACTACTGATACTACTACTGATACTACTACTACTACTACTTCTGCTACTGCTATTACTATTGCTATTACTACTGCTGCTACTACTACTACTACTACTACTACTTCTGCTACTGCTACTACTACTGCTGCTACTACTACTTCTGCTACTACTATTGCTACTACTACTGCTACTACTACTACTACTACTACTGCTACTGCTACTACAACTTACTGCTACTACAACTACTACTACTACCCCTAATACTACTGCTGCTACTACTACTACTACTACTACTTCTGCTACTGCTACTACTACTACTACTACTACTACTACTACTACTACTACTACTACTTCTGCTACTGCTAATACTACAACTACTGCTACTACAAAAATGTCTGACATTTGTGCAATACTGAACTCAATAACACATTTACAGTCTTACTAGCTCATATTCCATATACAGTATCAGTAATTTAGGGTCAAGCATTTACCCATAGGCTATACCCAGTAGCGATTTTAGCATGTAAATCTTGGTGGGGCAAAAAAAAAATATATAAATTAGGACTTATGCCAGCAAAGCCACTACACAACACAACACTAAACAATACATGAATTGCACTATAACGGTGACAAACGGTGCCCACAAACTGTAAGGGCCTACATAAAGCTGTCCCAACAGCAGAGTCCCAACACCTTACCACTGCTACACCTGGCTATCAGCGGAGCCTTGCCTGGCAGTGAAACAGTTCATTCTGCCTCATTTACTGCCTTTAAAGAAACATAGCTGATATGGCTGACTTGCGTAAACAAATGTGGTTTCTACTGACAATTGAGATCTACAAACTATGGCATAAGGGGATGACAAGCAGATGAGAGGCAATCCATAATTTTGATTAAGACATTAATGAGCAAGCGACGACGGACGTAGTCAATATAACTATTTGTTCAGCACTTTTGAAATGTACAGCGACAGAATTCAGAACATGGGCCGTTCTTACAGTGTTCTCCCTGTACACCAAGTCAGAACCATAGGATAAATAAAGGGGGGCATATAAACAGACAATGAAAGCTTTTACAACATTCGATGATAAAATGTCTCTAAAAATATGTGCACCACCAAGTTAGAACAGTAGGCAAAATTAAGAGGTGAAAATAGACCAAACTATTAGGGTGAGGCACATGGGCTACTAACAGCTTACTACACAACATACACTTAGTATTACTTTCTTAGCTACTGTATACCTATCTCCCTTGCATATTACATAATTTATGCAGAAGCATACAATACATTTTTGGTTTCACCTTGTGAAGGAGGCACAGCAGTCCTTGCGGGCAAATTTTGTCATCAGACTTTGTCATCAAAGTCTGGCATTCTCTGGATTTATGGTGGGAACTCTGAAAAAAACACACAGCCACTCCATTGAATAGCTTGCAGTTAGCCACTGATTCCTTCCAAACGACTCATTGTTGAATTTGCGATTTCCAACTTGTTGTGTAATCTTTATGTCCAATGGCCAATGAGCACCGATACGTTTTATCTATAATTTCTCTTCCCTATTTCTCTTTATAAGACAAGGATTAAAAATGTTTTGCCAGTAGATTAATGACTTGATTCATGATGATGACTGCTAGCTATGACTTTGAAAGTAAGATGTTAACATGATCAGTCCAATCAAAGCTACTGTACATATAACATGACTTGATGTCATTTTTTCTGTGGCCAATGACCTTGAGCCTTCTTGGAAGGGCACTTGTAATATAACTCTATGGCAGGACCCAAAGGCCTGACATTTTGGATGTCTACCCTAAGCACTTAAACTTGGTGATGACATACTGTCCCCATGGAACGCCCTGGCCATAGAGAGGGGTTTTTGTTCTTTATTTTGGTTAGGCCAGGGTATTACATTGGGTGGGCGTTGGGTGGGCGTTGGGTGGGCGTTCTATGTTCCTTTTTCTACGTTTTTGTATTTCTTTGTTTTGGGCCGTGTGTGGCTCCCAATCAGGCACAGCTGAAGCTCGTTGTTGCTGATTGGGAGTCACACATAAGGAGCATGTTTTCCTTTGGGTTTTGTGGGTAATTGTTTCTGTTAGTGTTTGCACCTGACAGGACTGTTTGCTGTCGGTTTTCTTGTTTTGTTTGTATAGTGTTCTTTCTTTATTAAATATTCAATGATGAACACTAACTCCGCTGCACCTTGGTCTACTCTTTCTCACGACAGCCGTTACACCCCATGAGTGACAGAACACTGAGCCAATCACGGCACAATGCTCAGTATTTTCTACTGGCTCACCCCACCAACAAAGAAAGCACTGAGCTAGGCTGAAACACCTGCATTTTGGAGCTGCCTTACTCAAGAAAGCAAAAAAGAGACCATGCGTGTATGCAGCTTTATTAACTGAATGAAATATTTTTTTTTTACATTGTTTGCAAACTGATGTGTGACACGTATGACATTACAAACCCCACTACTCCTAATAGTAAGCTACGTTCTCCTCTACAATGAGAAAGTAGTGCTCTCCGTGGTGAAATATATAAATAGAACCATTGCTTTGGACACATTTGTCAGCTCTTATCAGTCTGTGCATTACGTTCTTATAAGCAGTGATTTTATAGAGTTTTAGAATGGAAAGAAAACAGAATAACTCGTCGTTGTCAGTCAATATGCAGAAAGTGACATGATTTTCACTCAGCTACTGAGATGACTGGTGATTAGACAGGTCTTTAGGAAATCCCCCACCATACTGCAGGTTGCCATTTATTGTCATGAATCTTGTTCTGGACGCAGCTCTGCAGAGTGGTGACTAGCTGGCACAACAACAAAGTCATGAAATCTGATTTTAAACCTAATCCTAACCCTAACCACACTGCTAACCATAATGTCTAACCCTAACCTTAAATTTAAGGCCAAAAACTAATTTTGGTATTCATGAATTTTTACATATGGCCTACTTGGACTTTGCAGCTGGCCCATCAAGCGGAAATCGCTAAGTTCTGCCTCCAGGGCAAGATTCATGACAATAAACGTCAACCTGCCAGCATACCAGGACGCAACCCTTGGGCTAATGTCTGGAACTGAAACCTGAGAGCCAGACCAGCATGCATCTCTCCTAGTGCTACAGGTCACAGTCAGTGAAAAAGACACGCTGTGTTGGGCCTATTCTGTAGACTACGGTGTCAGATTTTAAACTGTTGATTTGACAGACAGGATACAGTGAGACTTTGAATTATTTATAAAGAAGGACACTAAGGAGTTGTGGAGATGGTCTTTGAATGAGACAGAAGTCTACTGACTGGAGTCTCCGACAATTTTATGGGCTTTCCTCTGACACCGCCTATTGTATAGGTCCTGGATGGCAGAAAGCTTGGCCCCAGTGATGTACTGGGCCGCTCGCACTACCCTCTTGCGGTCAAATGCCGAGCAGTTGCCATACCAGGCGGTGATGCAACCGGTAAGGATGCTCTCGATGGTGCAGCTGTAGAACCTTTTGAGGATCTGGGGACCCATGCCAAATATTTTCAGTCTCCTGAGGAGGAAAAGGTTTCGTCGGGCCCTCTTCACGACTGTCTTAGTATGTTTGGACCATGATAGTTCGTTGGTGATGTGGACCCCAAGGAAAATGAAACTCTTGACCCGCTCCACTACAGCCTCATCGATGTTAATGGGGGCCTGTTTGGCCCGCCTTTTCCTGTAGTCCACAATCAGCTGCTTTGTCTTGCTCACATTGAGGGAGAGGTTGTTTTCCTGGCACCACACTGCCAGTTCTCTGACCTCCTCCCTATAGGCCGTCTCATCGTTGTCGGTGATCAGGCTTACCACTGTTGTGTCATCAACAAACTTAATGATGGTGTTGGAGTCGTGTTTGGCCACGCAGTCTTGGGTGAACAGGGAATACAGGAGGGGACTAAGTACACACCCCTGAGGGGTCCCAGTGTTAAGGATCAGCGTGGCAGACGTGTTGTTGCCTACTCTTACCACCTGGGGGTGGCCCGTCAGGAAGTCCAGGATCCAGTTGCAGAGGGAGGTGTTTAGTCCCAGAGTCCTTAGCTTAGTGATGAGCTTCGTGGGCACTATGGTGTTGAACGCTGACCTGTAGTCAATGAACATCATTCTCACATAGGTGTTCCTTTTGTCCAGGTGAGAAAGGGCAGTGTGGAGTGCGATTGAGATTGTGTCATCTGTGGATCTTTTGGGGCGGTATGCAAATTGGAGTGGGTCTAGGGTGTCCAGGAGGATGCTGTTGATGTGGTCCATGACCAGCCTTTCAAAGCACTTCATGGCTACCGACATGAGTGCCACGGGGCGGTAATCATTTAAGCAGGTAACCTTTGCTTCCTTGGGCACAGGGACTATGGTGGTCTGCTTGAAACATGTAGGTATTACAGACTCAGTCAGGGAGAGGTTGAAAATGTCAGTGAAGACACTTGACAGTTGGTCCACGCATGCTTTGAGTACACGTCCTGGTAATCCATCTGGCCCAGCGGCTTTGTGAATGTTGACCTGTTTAAAGGTTTTGTTCACATCGGCTACGGAGAGCGTTATTACACAGTCATCCAGAACAGCTTGTGCTCTCGTGCATGCTTCATTGTTGCTTGCCTCGTGCATGCTTCATTGTTGCTTGCTCTCGTGCATGCTTCATTGTTGCTTGCCTCGAAGCGAGCATAAAAGGCATTTAGCTCGTCTGGTAGGCTCGCGTCACTGGGCAGCTCGTGTCTGGGTTACCCTTTGTAATCCATAATAGTTTTCAGGCCCTGCCACATCCGACGAGCATCAGAGCCAGTGTAGTAGGATTCAATCTTAATCCTGTATTGACGCTTTGCTTGTTTGATGGTTCGTCTGAGGGCATAGCGGGATTTCTTGTAAGCGTCCCGAATAGTCTCCCAGTCCTTGAAAGCTGCAGCTCTAGTCTTTAGCTCGATGCGGATGTTGCCTGTAATCCATGGCTTCTGGTTCGGATATGTACGTACGGTCACTGTGGGGACAACGTCGTCAATGCCCTTACTGATGAAGCCAATGACTGAGGTGGTGTACTCCTCAATGCCATCGGATGAATCCCAGAACATATTCCAGTCTGTGCTAGCAAAACAGTCCTGTAGTGTAGCATCCGCGTCATCTGACCACTTCCGTATTGTGCGAGTCAGTGGTACTTCCTGCTTTAGTTTTTGCTTGTAAGCAGGAATCAGGAGGATAGAATTATGGTCAGATTTGCCAAATGGAGGGTGGGGGAGAGCTTTGTATGCATCTCTGTGTGTGGAGTAAAGGTGGTCTAGGATTTATTTTCCCCTTGTTGCACATGAGACATGCTGGTAAAAATTTGGTAAAACTGATTTTAGTTTGCCTGCATTAAAGTCCCCGGCCAGTAGGTGGACAGTGGAAGGAGTTAGTTACTGAAATCCCAAGGCCGAGGGGCACTAGTCCCATCCAGAGACCCATAGACCATCAAGGATTAAAAGGGGACTGCCTTAAATAGCACCACAGCTGTGGGAACCAATCAAGTCTGGCGACAGCTAGCCTGAATCAGGCCAGGCCAGCTGCTGTGGCACAGCCAAAACACTCCTCGGTCCTGCCTCAGAGTGGTACGGCCCATACAGCCCTCTTTCTGTTAGTGGAGCATCTCGTCAGACTGTCACTATGCTGGTTCAGGGATACTGGCCAAGTGATGGCCACTACTGTAATGATTCAGTTAAATGTAATTGGTAAGTGTGATATAAAATGATACCCTGCTAAAAGGATACCCAAGATAACATAATACTGTATGTACATTAACTTTCCCTCTAAATAAAAAAAAAAGTATGTGGACAGTGGACACCTGCTTGTCGAACATCTCATTCCAAAATCATGGGCATTAATATGGAGTTGGTCCCACCTTTGTTACTATAACAGCCTACACTCTTCTGGGAAGGCTTTCCACTAGATGTAGGAACATTACTGCGGGGACTTGCTTCCATTCAGCCACAAGAGCATTAGTGAGGTCGGGCACTGATGTTGGGCGATTAGGCTTGGCTCGCAGTCGAAGTTCCAATTCATCCCAAAGGTGTTCGGTGGGGTTGAGGTCAGGGCACTGTGCAGGCCAGTCAAGTTCTTCCACACCAATCTCGATAAACCATTTCTGTATTGACCTTGCTTTGTGCACGGGGGCATTGTCATGCTGAAACAGGAAAGGGCCTTCCCCCAACTGTTGACCAAGTTATCTCTGTTGAAGTGTTGCTACTGGCATTGAGGAATTAGTCTTAAGTTATTTTAAAGGCAGGGTGTGTAGGCATAAAATATCACCATACTTCTTTGAAAGCACTCCACTGCCCCTTTCCCTAATGTAGGCCTATAATATTTACAGGAGAA
The DNA here is from genome assembly GCF_901001165.1 of Salmo trutta. Taxonomy (NCBI): domain Eukaryota; kingdom Metazoa; phylum Chordata; class Actinopteri; order Salmoniformes; family Salmonidae; genus Salmo; species Salmo trutta. The sequence goes on along the minus strand of NC_042973.1, from coordinate 10,221,649 downwards.
CAGAGATCACCACTGTGCTCCACTGAACTACATTATGGCCACTTAAAGAACTGTAACATCTATGGAAATATGCTGTTTCAAGGGCATGTCACAGGTATTAGTCTCTGGCCATAGCGAGCCTACAGTTGTTCTGATACAGGAGCTCACTTTGGATTATGGCTATCATTCAAGGACTAGAAACCTTTCCACACTAGAGTAAGCACTTATATAATAGTTGCAACGTACACATATGTTTTTTTAATCAAATGTTGCCTACATAGCCTTGTTCATTTGAACCATTATCAAGTGGTACAGAGAAATTTTTTTTGATTTCTTGAGAACCTTTTCTGCCATTCCAGAAGCCTCCAGACAAATTTTGGGCACATTTTTTAACAGGGCACAGGGGCGGAATCTGGTCCCAATGGTGGCCCTGTGGGACCAAAAAGACCCCCATTTCCTCTAGATCTACTTACAGACACCTAATGTATCAGTTAACAGGCACTGGCTATATTAAGACCCACAACAAGTGAGTCCTGGCTCGGTGTCCAAGTGCCCAGCAGTGAAGCAGTTTACTTATCAATTACAAATAACATTTCCAGTATCCACAGCTCTGATCTGTGTCACTGACTGGCATTGGTTTACTCATATGACGACCTAAAACCATGATCAATTTCGGTAACCGGAGATTCCAACGCAATCTTATGTTACTTTTTTATTTATGTGCTGATATAATTCAGTAGACACTTGTCAGCTCTAAACTCAATGACCATAACAGTGCAGTAGTGTTATGCCAACATAGAAATCAGGTTCATTATTCATCAGTATACTGTACGTTTTCACACCATTCTGGTTCTCCTCTTTAAATAGATACAAATCCTCTGTTCCATATTTGATACATTCTCTTTGGTAATGTAAGTATCAATACAAATATTGATTTACTAATCTCCATTTGTACCCCTGCTGTTTTAGACTTGAGGCAGTGCCTGATAAGTGGGAGTTCTTATTCGCTACTAAAGTAATTCACGATCCAAAACTTTTGTAACAGTCATCGCTGCCCCCTAGTGGTGATAAATGGGTAAAGTTGGCAGTGCATCTATTTTTTACAAAGGGAATTATAGAAGGTAATGCACTTCACAATAAAACACAAGTGTAATGTTTTCTTATGTATTTAAGACAAGGAGCAAAGAAGCTGTATGATACGAACTAGAATAAAAAAAATGTAACTGCATTTATTGTAATACCACTATCCCAATGGTGACACTGTTTGAGCCCCACCCGCTTAGCTAAAAAATATATACATATACCCTACAGTTCAAAGGTTTGGAGTAATTTAGAAATGTCCTTGTTTTTGAAAGAAAAGCTAAATAAATGTCCATTAAAATAACATCAAATGGATCTGAAATACAGTGTAGACATTGTTAATGTTGTAAATGACTATTGTAGCTGGAAATGCCTGATTATTAATGGAATATCTACATAGGCGTACAGAGGCCCGTTATCAGCAACCATCACCCCTGTGTTCCAATGGCACGTTGTGTTAGCTAATCCAAGTTGATCATTTTAAAAGGCTAATTGATCATTAGAAAACCCTTTTGCAATTATGTTAGCACAGCTGAAAACTGTTGTTCTGATTAAAAAAGCAATAAAACTGTCTTTCTTTAAACTAGTTGAGTATCTCAAAATCGCCAGAAACAAAGGACTTTCTTCTGAAACTCATCAGTCTATACTTGTTCTGAGAAATTAAGGCTATTCCATGTGAGAAATTACCGAGAAACTGAAGATCTCTTACAACGCTGTGTACCACTCCCTTCACAGAACAGCGCAAACTGTCTCTAACCAGAATAGAAAGAGGAGTGGGAGGCCCCAGTGCACAACTGAGCAAGAGGACACGTACATTAGTTTGAGTACACTATTCTAGTTTGAGAAACAGACTCCTCACAAGTCCTCAACTGGCAGCTTCATTAAATAGTACCCACAAAACACCAGTCTCAACGTCAACAGTGAAGAGGCGGCCTTCTAGGCAGAGTTCCTCTGTCCAGTGTCTGTGTTCTTTTGCCCATCTTAATCTTTTCTTTTTATTGGCCAGTCTGAGATATGGCTTTTTCTTTGCAACTCTGCCTAGAAGGCCAGCATCCTGGAGTGGGAAACGTTGTGTTCGGCCCTGATCTGGCTATGCCATATGGCTGTGTGCTAAACTAGCTCATTTAGCACGCAAGATTTGCCTAGAATTCCTGTGGCATTATTTTATAGTAAGAACAATACAATTGAAGATAGCTGAATAAAATAGAAAGGATGTTTGTCTCCAAACGATTTCCCAGGGAGTGGGCACATGTGGTTATTCTGTGTTGAGCGGTTAACAAAGAAACAGCTCCTCCTATACGCTTAATTTGATGATGAAAAAAAGTTGCATGAAAGGGAAGCACTGTGCTCTGTTTGTTGTGCAGTCTGCACACACTTAATCAGTCTCTCATTCACAATTTGACAAGCCCTTGATAATATTCTCAAGCAGTATTCTCAATTTAATCTGGTCTTTACATATAGTCTACTAATATATGTGTAGAATGATTTTTTATTTAGAATGGCCCACAAAAAAAAATGTAATTCATAGCACTCGAATAGGGAATGGAGATTTGGTGCAGTTACTTTTTTTATATGCCAGGTAGGCTCCTGTCATGCTCTGATCTGTTTCACCTGTTTTTGTGATTGTCTCCACCCACCTCCAGGTGTCACCCGTTTTCCTCATTAGTATCTGGGTACTTATTCCTGTGTTCCCTGTTTGTCTGTTGCCAGTTCGTCTTGTGAAGTCAAACAGTGTGGTATTCTGTGTGTCTATTCTTTTCCTTTTCTCTGTTTTGTCCTCCTGGTTTTGACCCTTGCCTGCCTCCACTCTGAACCCGCCTGCCTGACCATAGTGCCTGTCCTGACCTCGGGCCTGCCTGCCACCCTGTACCTCCTGGACTCTGACCATGTTATGATCTTTTGCCTGTCCCTTGGATTATAATAAATATCAGAGACTCGAAGCATCTGCCTCCCGTGTCTGCATCTGGTCTCGCCCTGTACCCTTAGGCTACACTGTAATGTAAATTAATGTTCTTAATTTGTAAGCACCAGAAAGCTGGCATCCGCTTTTAAATAGTAGCTAGTCAAAACTCGTGATTGCACAATGACAGGAATTTTAAGAACACATGTTTCACTAGACTCTGTAGGCTATGGGCTCTCCAACCATGTTCCAGGAGTCCTAGGCCTATAGGCTACGTTTGGAGTTATTTGGCCACTTTAGCTGTGTTACAAACCTTATCAAAACATATAGAACTATGGGCTAGGCTGCGTGATGTATGCCACTGTGATTTGAAAAAGCCGGACTGCGCACTCTGGGCATCATCCACAAGTGATAATATTCTGACCACTCAGACTATTCCCAATGTAATCTTGTCTTTACATATACTAAATAATATGTGTAAAATTAGTTTTGATTTAGAATGGGCCATTATCATGCAACTGTCAGAACAGGGGCAGGGGACAAAATACATGTCATCCGTATGCACTTGAACAGGGTTGGAGAGTAACGGATTACGTGTAATCCGTTACTCTCCAACCCTGTTCAAGTGCATACGGATGACATGTATTACGTGTAATCCGTTACATGTAAGAGATTACAAAAACACGGTAACTGTAATCTGTTACGTTACCAGCAAAAATTTTGTAATCAGATTACAGATACTTTTGAAAAACTATATGATTACTTCGAGGATTACTTTTAAATTCAGAAAGGATGTTTAAGGATGGATGACATCAGTGATGTGAAACACTGCTGCTCTCTCATTGAGCTATTTGTGCCTGTTCACAAATCTAAATGTGTATTTGAACCCGATAATGGTTGAATTCAAGAAGTTTAAGCTGTTTTTGAAACCAGTGGACAGCCAGTGAAAAATGCGCTCTTGCAGCAGCTGCATAGTGCGGATCCCAGCCTATGGAATACAAGTGGGGGTTTCATGCTCCATCTAATTCACGCTGATAAAAAACAATCCATAGGCCTAATGGACACGTGCTCAAACACGCACACTTTTGATAGACTTAAAGGGGCCATCTGTAGTTGCTACATCCTTTGGACTTTTGGACTTATAAATTATATATATCCATTAATTCTTGAAGAATATAACTTCTAAATGCCTCATGAGTTTAGTTCACCTGTCACAATCCCTGAGAACCCATATAAGCTTGTTTTTCTCCAATGTTTGTAAACATTGTAAATATAAACAAACATTGTATAGCCTTATAACATGGTTAAAACAATATTTTTTGATATCATGGATGGTCAGTCCTTGTATCCATAGCCCTGTCTATTACTCTGAGAGTGGTTACATTTCTCCAGGCCATCCCTCAGCTTTTACCAAAACAGAGGTGAGGTGATAATTTTGGTATTGTTTCATCTGTGGATTTGCCCTTTAAACAGCTGTATATTATGAAGATGTCAGTGTCACGAATAAAAAGGTAAACTTTAGGCCTATAGCAAATGCAGCATATTGCATTCATTTTTCACATGTAAACAGCACTTTCAGTAGTGCTCAAAGCATGCCATTCCATGAGTGCAGCATTTAAATTTCAACTCGAGTCAATGAGCCCAATCAGTCCTTCATGACAACAAAATCATAAACAACAGAGTAGGGCTGGCTAATAAGTCCTTCGTTTTGGGGTTATGCTCAGGTAAAACAATTTGGCTAATATATACTTCCATATTTCCAAGTCCTATTCTTGAAGATCAAGGGGTATAACATTTATTGGAATGACTGGAATTCTGATAGACTTTGGTTTTTAATGTAAAGATATAATTTAATTGTATTATTATATGTAGAATAAAGCAATGGGTTAGAAGAAGCCTATATAACCAACCCATAAAGTAAAATGTAACATCCATATATGGCCAGCTATGTAAACTTTAACATTGATTTTTCCAATAGATGTCGTTCAATTGGTAACATACATTGTTTTCTTCTAATGCCTCTTAAGGGGACAGTAATCTAAAAGTAACTGAATCCAATTGACTACAATTTTCAACAGGTAACTAGTAACTGTAACAGATTACATTTCGAAAGTAACCTACCCAACCATGCAGTTGATTAGCAAATGGAGGACGCTTTTCCCACGGTATATTTTCATGCCAGCCAGGTAGGCTGCTCCGGTTATAACAAGAAGCAACGTGCTTAATATGTGTTATTGGCTTTTATATTGTTTACTCCATGTGTAACTCTGTGTTGTTGTCTGTGTCACACTGCTTTGCTTTATATTGGCCAGGTCGCAGTTGTAAATGAGAACTTGTTCTCAACTAGCCTACCTGGTTAAATAAAGGTGAAATATTTTTTTGTTTTTAAATTTGGAATGTTGAGAAATAAATATAGTAGCTTATAGAAAGCTGATGCGATCCTCCTCTTTTTAATAGAGGCTATCAAAACTCTGTTTTCTCAAGCAATTGCATAGCTTAGCTTATAGAAATGTAGAGCAACAGGAACACGTATTTAATTCTATGCATCAACCAGCTATGAGGCGCTCCTATTCCACTCAAACTCTGAAGGGCTCCCATGAAGTGTTTGATTTTATTTTAGATTGCATTTGCATTGATGTCAGAGTGATTAGAGGAACAATAGAGCCCTGAGTACCAGGCCATTAGGACCTGATGGAGGGACAATAGAGCCCTGAGTACCAGACCATTAGGACCAGATGGAGGGACAATAGAGCCCTGAGTACCAGACCATTAGGACCTGATGGAGGGACAGTAGAGCCCTGAGTACCAGACCATTAGGACCTGATGGAGGGACAATAGAGCCCTGAGTACCAGACCATTAGGACCTGATGGAGGGACAATAGAGCGCTGAGTACAAGACCATTAGGACCTGATGGAGGGACAATAGAGCCCTGAGTACCAGACCATTAGAACCTGATGGAGGGACAGTAGAGCCCTGAGTACCAGACCATTAGGACCTGATGGAGGGACAATAGAGCCCTGAGTACCAGACCATTAGAACCTGATGGAGGGACAGTAGAGCCCTGAGTACCAGACCATTAGGACCTGATGGAGGGACAATAGAGCCCTGAGTACCAGACCATTAGAACCTGATGGAGGGACAGTAGAGCCCTGAGTACCAGACCATTAGGACCTGATGGAGGGACAATAGAGCCCTGAGTACCAGACCATTAGAACCTGATGGAGGGACAGTAGAGCCCTGAGTACCAGACCATTAGGACCTGATGGAGGGACAATAGAGCCCTGAGTACCAGACCATTAGAACCTGATGGAGGGACAGTAGAGCCCTGAGTACCAGACCATTAGGACCTGATGGAGGGATAATAGAGCGCTGAGTACCAGACCATTAGCGACTGGCCTTTAGCAAGTCTGTTAGGCTACTAATGACCATCAGATGTGTCAGAGCACAGTTTTGGAGAAGCCTAGTCACGGCAACTCAGCAGTCACATGGAATTTGACTGAAGTCATGACTCCGCAGTAATATGGTCACTGTAACAGCCCTAGTCTCAACCAACAGCCCTAGTCCCAACCAGTTTACTACCTTAAAGTGGTGGAAGCCCTCAATGGCTTCCACTTAATGGCTTCCACCACTGCAAATGCGGCCTTTTGGGCCACTAGAGGCCTCTATCACTCTCTGTGGCAGGGCTCTCCTACCAGAAGTGGGTGGATGGAGCAAGCAGAGCGAGGCAGGTGTGAAGGACGGGACAGGCAGAGCAGCGTCAAAGTGGACAACCCGCCTGCCTGGCTTTGGTTGGGTCATTATAATGAAAAACAATGCATTCTACAATAAATCACACACAGGGTCAGACTTAGTGATTTGGAGGTCCCAGGCAAAGGCCAGTCTGAGCCCCCCCTCCTCAATTTTTTTTCATGGGATTTATAGTAAAGACATTTAACATGTATTCCCTTTCAATGTGCCATGAACACAACCAGTCATGATGTTTTCATCTTATTGTCAAATGAATCACTTCAAAAAGTAGGTTACCTTTGCACGTTCATCCAAATAATTCCAGCATCTAAGCAGTGCAATTTCCTTCAATTCGCAAGTGGCTGAAACAATCTCACTGGAGAAAGCATCCGAGCGAGCGAAACAGTGCCCCTCTCTCTTACTATATGTAGCCCATGTATCTGATGCTGTAAGGCCAAAAAGAGTATGACATGCCATAATCTTTTAGGCCAGAGCATCAGTTAGATGGACTTTACTTACACTATATATACAAAAGTATGTGGACACCCCTTAAAATTTGTGGATTCGGCTTTTTCAGCCAGACCCGTTGCTGACAGGTGTATACAAGCCATGCAATCTCCATAGACAAACCTTGGCAAAAGAATGGTCATACTGAAGAGCTCAGTGACTTTCAACATGGCAACGTCATAGGATGCCACCTTACAACTTTTTTATTTTTATTTCACCTTTATTTGACCAGATAAGCTAGTTGAGAACAAGTTCTCATTTACAACTGCGACATGGCCAAGATAAAGCAAAGCAGTGCAACACAAACAACAACACAGAGTTATACATGGAATAAACAAGCGTACAGTCAATAACACAATAGAAAAAAGAAAGTCTATATACAGTGTGTGCAAATGGCGTGAGGAGGTAAGGCAATAAATAGGCCATAGTAGCGAAGTAATTACAATTTAGCAAATTAACACTGGAGTGATAGATGAGCAGATGGTGATGTGCAAGTAGAAATACTGGTGTGCAAAAGAGCAGAAAAGTAAATAAAAACAATATGGGGATGAGGTAGGTAGATTGGGTGGGCTATTTACAGATGGGCTATGTACAGCGATCGGTTATCTGCTCAGATAGCTGATGTTTAAAGTTAGTGAGGAAAATATAAGTCTCCAGCTTCAGCGATTTTTGCAATTCGTTCCAGTCATTCCAGTCAACAGGTCTGTTTGTCAAATTTCTGCCCTGCTAGAGCTGCCCCTGTCAACTGTAATTACTGTTATTGTGAAGTGGGAAGCCCAGGCGCAACAGCGGCTCAGCTGTGAAGTGGTAGGCCACACAAGCTCATAGAACGGGTCCAACGAGTGCTGAAGTGCGTAGCGTGTAAAAATCGTCTGTCCTCGGCGGCAACACTCACTACCGAATTCCAAACTGCCTCTGGAAGCAACATCAGCACAATAACTGTTTGTCAGGAGCTTCATGAAATGGGTTTCCATGGCCAAGCATCCGCACACAAGCCGAAGATCACCATACGCAATCCCAAACGTTGGCTGCAGTGATGTAAAGCTCGTTGCCATTGCACTCTGGAGCAGTGGAAAGCCTTCCCAGAAGAGTTGAGGCTGTTACAGCAGCAAAGGGGGGACCAACTCTATATTCATGTCCATGATTTTGGAAAAGGATGTTTGATGAGCAGGTGTCCACATACTTTTGGTCATTTAATGTACATGTTCTCTGCCTTGATAACGATGGCAGTAATATTAGCAGCACCTCCTTTTACTAAAGAAATTCGTATTTTATCCCCATAGACTCTAAGGCTGGGTTTCTACTTAACTAATATATTGAATTATTGTAAGATGGTCATACCAAGGATCATTTACAGATATAAGATAGCTCCAAATGTTTCATGCCTAATTGTAAGTCTGCCAGTGTTCTCATGCTTGCCTTTGGTGAGTTTAAGAGGCTATAACTCCACCATGGTTTGTTGGACAAAGCCTATGGGGAAATTAATGCCGTTTTAGTATTTTTTTGGGTGTGTGATAAACGCCGAAAATAAGGTCTGTGGTAAACACAGGCTTAGGAGATGCTATACGTTTTGTTCTATGGGATAATCTTAATAAGTTAACGTCACTTTTTGTTAATTATGATGCATTTATGTAATAACAAAAGCAGATAAAGCACATAAATACATCAACATTCATAAAGATCATGTTAACTGACTGATATTCTCTCATAGAACAAAACAAATAAGATCTCCTCAGCCTGGGTTAACCTCAAACCTAATTTTTGGCGTTTATCCCAAAACCCTACTCTTTCCCCATTAATTTTCCCCATAGGAATGGCTGAACGAACTAGAGGTGACTCATTTCTGTTTTTTAGGACTACAAGCTAGCCTGTTCAATCTCTCTGTCGTATCGTCTGAGATCCCTGAAGATTGGAAAATTGCCGTGGTCATCCCCCTCTTCGAAGGGGGAGACACTCTAGACCCAAACTGTTACAGACCTGTATCTATCCTACACTGCCTTTCTAAAGTCTTCGAAAGCCAAGTTAACAAACAGATCACCGACCATTTCGAATCCCACCGTACCTTCTCCGCTATGCAATCTGGTTTCCGAGCTGGTCATGGGTGCACCTCAACCACGCTCAAGGTCCTAAACAATATCATAACTGCCATCGATAAAAGACAATACAGTGCAGCCGTCTTCATCGACCTGGCCAAGGCTTTCAACTCTGTCAATCACCGCATTCTTATCGGCAGACTGTACAGCCTTGGTTTCTCAAATGACTGCCTTGCCTGGTTCACCAACTACTTCTCAGATAGAGTTCAGTGTGTCAAATCGGAGGGCCTGTTGTCCGGACCTCTGGCAGTCTCTATGGGGGTGCCACAGGGTTCAATTCTCAGGCCGATTCTTTTCTCTGTATACATCAATGTAGTCGCTCTTGCTATTGGTGATTCTCTGATCCACCTCTACGCAGACGACACCATGCTGCCAAACATACCCTCGTAAAACTGACTATCCTACCGATCCTTGACTTTGGCGATGTCATTTACAATATAGCCTCCAACACTCTACTCAGCAAATTGGATGTAGTCTATCACAGTGCCATCTGTTTTGTCACCAAAGCCCCATATACTACCCACCACTGCGACCTGTATGCTCTCATTGGCTGGCCCTGCTTCATATCTTTGCTAGGTATAGCCCCGCCTTATCTAAGCTCACTGTTCACCATAGCAGCACCCACCCATAGCACGCGCTCCAGAATGTATATTTCACTGGTTATCCCCAAAGCCAGCTCCTCCTTTGGCCGCCTTTCCTTCCAGTTCTCTGCTGCCAATGACTGGAATGAATTGCAAAAATCACTGAAGCTGGAGTCTTATATCTCCTTCACTAACTTTAAGCATCAGCTGTCAGAGCAGCTTACCGATCATTGTACCTGTACACTGCCCATCTGTAAATAGCCCACCCAACTAGCTCATCCCCATATTGTTATTTATTTTTTGCTCTTTTGCACCCCAGTATCTCTACTTGCACATTCATCTTCTGCACATCAATCCCTCCAGTGTTTAATTGCTAAATTGTAATTATTTCGCCACTATGGCCTATTTATTGCCTTACCTCCCTAATCTTGCTACATTTGCACACACTGTATATTGACATTTCTATTGTGTTATTGACTGTACTTTTGTTTATTCCATGTGTAACTCTGTGTTGTTTGTGTCGCACTGCTTTGCTTTATCTTTGACAGGTCGCAGTTGTAAATGAGAACTTGTTCTCAACTGGCCTACCTGGTTAAATAAAGGTGAAATAAAAAAATAAAAAAATACAAAGCTGGCAAGCTCTATTCTTCTCTTGATCGATACACAATTAAAGGGGAATTACACCAAAAAATGTAAATGTGTTCGTTTTTTTCTAGACTTCAGAAATGGTCTTCTTGTCACAGGCGTCGTAGTGAACAGACCAAGGCGCAGCGTGTTGAGTGCTCATACTTAATTTATTTTAAGAGAACACTTAAACAGCAAAATAACAACGACCAACAGTTCCGTCAGGTAAAACAACTAAACGGAAAACAACCCACAAAATCCAAAGGAAAACAGGCTGCCTAAGTATGGCTTCCAATCAGAGACAACGAAAGACATCCTGCCTCTGATTGGAAAATATACTCGGCCACACATGGAAAATGAAACATAGAAACAGAAAACTAGAACAAATTCCCCTAGAAACAAACCAACCCCAAAACACACAAAACAACCCCCCTGCCACGCCCTGACCATTCTACTATGGCAAAATGACCCTTTTCACTGGTCAGGACGTGACACTTCTGATGTGATTTAAGCATTGACATGGACTTAGAACATACATTTTCGTTGTTTCTCTATGAATAATTGTTACATTGAGAGTAAAAAAAGGGAAAAAATCCCAAAACAGGAAAAATACAACGAAGAAAAAAGAATTCATAAAAATAAAAAAGAGAACTTTAAGGGACCTGCCATGCCAAATACTGCTTATTAACCATTATATTACCAGATATATTGACAGAAAACACATGTCTTGTACACCAAGAACGCGGCGAAGAGTTGCAGGGTAGAGGAGAAGAGAAGCATGTGCCTATTTGAAAGATAGAAAAAAAACTATTAGGAGCTAACAGCGTTTAATTTTTTTAAAGTAGCTCTCATGCTAGAAAAGGTTGGAGGGGGAGACTGGGAGCAATAGTGTGTGTGTGTGTGTGTGTGTGAGAGAGAGAGAGAGAGAGAGAGAGAGAGAGAGAGAGAGAGAGAGAGGAGGTAAGCAACATGCTGACTCCCAGTGAGTGTTCTTTGGATAATGAGGAGGAGACCTGGCTGGCGACTGTGGCACGTTTTGGGAGCATGGAGAGGCCAGAGATTGCCAGACTAGTACATTGGGCTAAGGAACAGTAGTTGAGTATTGGAGAAAGGCCATCAGTGCATGTTCAATACAGCGGCTGGACAATACAGCGGCTGGAGACACGGCATGAGCTTGGTGAACGGATAGACATAGTTATGGACAGCGAGGAAGAAGCAGAAAAGCCGAGGGCAGAAGGAAGATGTGTGTTGAGGAAGAATGGCGCCAAGTAGAAATTGAACCTGACGAAAGTGAGGATGAATTACCTGCATTGGCAGGTGTGGTAAAGACCTCAGAGTCGGAGCCTCGCCATGATGGTCATGCAAAGGATGATGCTGGCCCAGTGGGAGTGACATTTTTGGAGAACGTGGACCCCTGCTTTTTGGTTGAACCATATGTAGTCTCAGGCTGGGTAGAAAAAATTAATTGCGTACTTTTAAATCTGTGAAAGTAGCTTGAGGTGGACTTGTAATGATTTTCAGGTTTTCTTCTGCCCAGAGGGAGCGGGCACTTCGCGTCACACGCCTCGGGACAAGACCTGTGACCCGGTCCCAAGCATGGTGAAACTGAGAAGACACTGTCTGTCCTATTGAGTTTTGAAGCAGAGTATGAGGTGGCTGTGCTATCTAGTGGGGGAGCAGCTTTAGGAGTTGATGTTGCTGACAAAAATGATTAAAGGAACGAAAATGGCATAACTTGAGAAGGCAAGAACGAGATGTAAAGCGCATTCGGAAAATATATATACATTTTTTTGAAATATTACATTTACATAAGTATTCCGACCCTTTACTCAGTACTTTGTTGAAGCACCTTTAACAGCGATTACAGCCTCGAGTCTTCTTGGGTATGAAGCTACAAGCTTGGCACACCTGTATTTGGGGAGTTTCTCCCATTCTTCTCTGCAGATCCTCTCAAGCTCTGTCAGGTTGGATGGGGAGCATTGCTGCACAACTATTTTCAGGTCTCTCCAGAGATGTTCGATCAGGTTCAAGTCCGGGCTCTGGCTGGGCCACTCAAGGACATTCAGAGACTTGTCCTGAAGCCACTCAAGCGTTGTCTTGGTTGTGTGCTTAGGGTCGTTCTCCTGTTGGAAGGTGAACCTTCACCCCAGACTGAGGTCCTGAGTGCTTTGGAGCAGGTTTTCATCAAGGATCTCTCTGTACTCTGCTACTTTCATCTTTCCCTTGATCCTGACCAGTCTCCCAGTCCCTGCCACTGAAAAACATCCCCACAGCATGATGTTGCCACCCCCATGCTTCACCATAGGGATGGTGCCAGGTTTCCTCCAGACGGGATGCTTAGCTTTCAGGCCAAATAGTTCAATCTAGATTTCATCAGACCAGAGAATCTTGTTTCTCAACGTCTGAGAGTCTTTAGGTGCCTTTAGGCAAACTCCAAGCGGGCAGTCATGTGCCTTTTCCTGAGGAGTGGCTTCCGTCTGGCCACTCTACGATAAATGCCTGGTTGGTGGAGTGCTGCAGAGATGGTTGTCCTTCTGGAAGGTTCTCCCATCTCCACAGATGAACTCTGGAGCTCTGTCAGAGTGACCATCAGGTTCTTGGTCACCTACCAGACCAAGGCCCTTCACCCCCGATTGCTCAGTTTGGGGCCAGTGCCCCTGTGACAACAATTTTGGACCCCCTTGTGGCCCCCCTAAATGTGGAGTATGAAATAATTTTTACATAACTCATTTTTGCTATCGTTCTTTTTTTACATCCGTTATTAGACACTGACAACGATGATGATTATGAACATGGTCTTTTGCCTGCTAATGCCTGCAATGCAGTGAAGAAAACGATATGACAACAATAACGTCTAATGTAACTGGCCCCTCTAACAGTACAACTGGCCCCAGCTTGCCCCCCCCCCCCCCCCAGTTGAAATGGTCTAGAACCGCCACTGAATGGATCATGTGAGGATTTGTGTGAGTAGTAGAGAGTGATAGGCCAACAAGTGATATATGCTTCAGTAAGATTGGCTTTTTAGTGTTCATAGCAATGGTTAGAAAGTAGAGGATGGGGTGGCAGCGGCAGAGAGGTATTTGGGTGTATGACATTTGATGTCAGAAGATGTACAGGGTGTGTTGAGTGGTGGTGTCCAGTCCTTCTTGGCCGTTGACCTGAGGTAGGACTAGATACGTTTAAATAGTGAAATAGGGAGGTGGGTTATTAATGAGTGTAGGGTTAGATGGTAGGATATATTTATTTGTTTTAATTTTCCCCATGCAAAGTAAAAGGGATTTATACCCCAGTCTAGTTGATGGCGGTAATGCAACATTTACTGGATGCCAACCAGCGTTAAACCTCATCGAAGAACAAGGGCGCAAAATACAACTTCCTGGTTTGATCAACTGTGAGTGACATCTTTCGCGATAGAGGCAATTTCGTACGTTGTATTGACGACGGCCTTGTCTTGGAATGTAACATAATCGCTTTATCCGTCAAGAGTGAAATACATATTCGTCTGTCACTTTCGGAAAATATCACATTAACGTGCTTTCTCTTAAACGTTATAATGGTCCATGACAAGAGTGAGTAAGCTCATGGTAAGTCGAAGTAGCTAGCAAGCTATGGTGTCCGCCTTGGCTTGGTTTCGATGTAATAGTCAGCAAGAAAGCTAATGGTAGCCATATCACTTCTGTAGTTAGCTTAAGTCTATCTGTACAGTAGCTAGTTATTTAATATATAAAGAAAGGAACCGTGGCCAGCTATCTGGCTAACGTAATTAGCTATGTCAGCGTGCTTGTTGTTGTGTGCCTTTCTGGTCAGCATACCACCTTAAGAAGTTGGCCTCTAGCGAGCTATCTTACGTTAGCTAGCTAACGTTACTCTTTAGCTCGATACTTTATGTTTGCTAGTTAGTTACTCGTAGCCATCATCAATTCGCATCATGATTGAGTGTATATATAACGAGCTTATAAAAAAACCACTAAGTTGGCTAGCTTACAGTTAGTTAGCCAGCCAGGTAACATTAGCTAGCTAATGTAACTAGTTGGTTGGTTACTTAACTTACTAGTACTTGGACGGTGCGCTATTTTGTTTATGTTGGTGAAAGCTAGGTAGCTAGCTTGGTTCAGTCTAAGCTAAGCTCTATGTCTAAAGAAACTAGCTAGCTAGTTACCAGTTGACATTGTAGCATGGTTCACCACAAATTATGAGTCAGATCAGTGTCCACTGCAGAGTGAAAACGGTAGGTAACTAACGCTTTAACGTTAGTCAGGTAACTAGATGGCTTAAATGCCACTGTTGTCGATTATTCTAACGCTTTGCTAGTTTTGCTAGCTACCACGTTAGTGTTCAGTATGAGCTAGCTAACGTTAGGTAACACTTGCCAACATTGTCATGTTATCTGTCTTGGATTTCGGGTCGTTGCTTGGTGCAGTGAGATGACTAAACAAACAACAGAGACAGATCCATGCCATGCTTCTGTAACAGCCAAATCCGGCTGTTATGTGAATTGTCCGATGGGGTTCTCGACCAGTTTTAGCCCGGTTAAACTATCTTTGCTGCTTTATCGTAATGTCGACTTGTCTGTCTGGTCTTTAGGGCCGATACCTGTGTATAACATGTGTTGCCTAATTGTTATTGTTGCAGAGGAGCCGCTGAACAAAGCTGCCAAAAAGCCTCCTACCTTTCGAATGTAAGCTCAACGACTGACTTGTGCTTCTATTTAAAGTACTGATTTGGACAGACATTTAATGCTGTCTGGTGTATGGATGGGCTGATGTGACACGAAAATGATTGATGCAAACTTTCCATGTTGACACTGACTGTGTGTGTGTGTGTGTAGGGGATGAGAGGAGCACAGGTGCAGCAGCAGCGTTTACGGCTGTAGGGTCAGTGACTCTCTGGGCTCAGGATGGCGCAGGGAGGCCCTCCGCTAGACTATCACATCCTGCAGGACCTCAAGCAGCGCTTCCCCGAGATCCCAGAGGGAGTAGTGTCCCAGTGCCTTCTGCAGGTAGGATACAGCAGACAGACAGCTATGAGCACATACCCTACGTCCCAAATGGCACCCTATTGTGTTACTTTTGACCAGAGCCATATTGGCCCTGGTCAAAAGTAGTGTACTGCATAGGGAATTACATGCAGACCACTCTGCAAAATAAAAATACACTTACATTTTATTCAATAATTTCATCTAAACTGTTCGCGCACGTCTGCGTAGTCAGGCGCTAAAGTCCCGCCTCTTCCGTCTCCTCATTGGTTTTTAAGATCATTTAACCACGTGGGTGATTGAAAGATGAACTGAGGTCCACACTCCAGTCCAGTTGGTGGTGGTAATGCACCTTAAAGTTGGTTGCCAACCGACAGTCAGAAGAAGAAGACTACTGATGGAGGAGAGATTACTATTTTATATTTAAAAAATTATATTTAACCCTTATTTAACTAGGCAAGTCAGTAAAGAACACATTTTTATTTACAGGAACAGTTGGTTAACTGCCTTGTTCAGGGGCAAAACAACAGATTTTTATCTTGTCAGCTCGGGGATTCGATCTCGCGACCTTTCGGTTACTGGCGCTCTAACCACTAAGCTACCTGCCGCCTCTACTAGAAACTATTATTTCCCCTTCTATCTTTTATCTGGGGGTTAAATGTCAGACTAGAGAACACACTATTTTGTGACTCGAAATGGGTCAAAATTCTACAAAGATCCAGGGAAAAAAGGACAGTGTGCATTTAACAACCCAATGTTTATATCCCAGAACAAATTAGCTAGCAACAGCATGTACGTGAATCATTCATGCGTTTCGACCTGTCCCCAAATTAATATAAACTCAGCAAAAAAAGAAGCGTCCTCTCAATGGCAAATGTGTTTCTTTTCAGCAAACTTAACATGTGTAAATATTTGTATGAACATAACAAGATTCAACAACTGAGACATAAACTGAACAAGTTCCACAGACATGTGACTAACAGAAATGGAATAATGTATCCCTGAACAAAGGGGGGGTCAAAATCAAATGTAACAGTCAGTTTCTGGTGTGGCCACCAGCTGCATTAAGTACTGCAGTGCATCTCCTCCTCATGGACTCCACCAGATTTGCCAGTTCTTGCTGTGAGATGTTACCCCACTCTTCCACCAAGGCAAGTTCCCGGACATTTCTGGGGGAATGGCCCTAGCCCTCACCCTCCGATCCAACAGGTCCCAGACGTGCTCAATGGGGATCCGGGCTCTTCACTGGCCATGGCAGAACACTGACATTCCTGTCTTGCAGGAAATCACGCACAGAATGAGCAGTATGGCTGGTGGCATTGTCATGCTGGAGGGTCATGTCAGGATGAGCCTGCAGGAAGGGTACCACATGAGGGAGGAGGATGTCTTCCCTGTAATGCACGTGTTGAGATTGCCTGCAATGACAACAAGCTCAGTCCGATGATGCTGTGACACACTACCCCAGACCATGACAGACCCTACACCTTGAGGGGATGCTCGTTGGTGCGCACAATAATTGAATAATATAGATTTCTAAATTTATTTTGCAAAGCTCACGCATGCGACGCGAGCAGTGTAGTTAGCCTGTTAGTGTCTTAACGACCGTTCCACAGGTGCATGTTCATTAATTGTTTATGGTTCATTGAACAAGCATGGGAAACAGTGTTTAAACCCTTTACAATGAAGATCTGTGAAGTTATTTGGATTTTTACGAATTTTCTTTGAAAGACAGGATCCTGAAAAAGGGACGTTTCTTTTTTGCTGTGTTTAGTTGGTTCAGTGTTCGTTTTGACATTTCAACCTGCGTGTCTGGATCGCGTCTGGTGTGGATGTGCAAAATTAACATTCGCGCAATGGCACACGCGTGCTCGGTCTACACAATGTTAAGGTGCCATTTTGGAAGCATAGATACACAACAGGCTACAAACGTACTCATTTTCTTGTTGAAGTTCCTGTATGCTGTTACACATGAAGTTGAACATTGACAGCTGTTTGTGGGGTTTAGTCTACGATTTAGTCGGGGTTAGTGACCCTCTGTTTTCTACAGTTAATAGACAGAGAGCAGTGACCGCTATAGAACTCCAGTCTGGCCTCCATCACTGAGCTTGCTGTTCTCCTGTCTGCTGTCTCCTCTCCTCCAGAACAACAATAACCTGGATATATGCTGCCGCCTACTGGCTCAGGAGAGTAACAGATACCTCTATGGGGAGTTCCACAGTCCGGAGGAGGTTCGCCTGAGCCGGAACCACATGCTGCACATCCAGTTGGGCTACCCTCCCCCGGAGGCGGGCAAGCCCAACGGGGGTGGGCGCTCCCTGGTGCATAGCTCCAGCGACGGTCACATCGAGCTTCCGCGGGCCGGCTTCCAGGAACCCCTCTCGGCCCCCGCCACCATGGCACCCTCGCCGGGTTACAACCCCTTCTTCATGAAGGAGCACGGGGGGCGCTCAGCCAGCACCCCCACCCCTCCTCCCATGCAGGGCATGTCCCCTACCTACTCCCCCGTTCCCCGCTACACCATGAATCCCATCACGGTCACCCTCTCCCAGAACCTTCCCAACGCCCCCCAGGCCCTGCATATCCCCGTCGGTCACTATGGTAACAGTGGCGGCAATGCCCTCTACCTCCGTCCCTCCCCCTCCCAGAGCCCCCAGCCCTCTCCTTGGCCTTCGCCCGGGCAGCCTGTGTATCAGCCCTCGCCCTACGCCACTCCCACCTACCAGTCCCCCTATAGCTCACCCCAGCACCAACCCCACCAAGTGCAACCCCAACAGCAGGTACAGCCCCAGCATCAAGTCCAACACCAGCCCCACCCCCAGCACCAGCCCCACCCCCAGCACCAGCAGACCCATGTCTTCCTGCCAATCAGCCCTCCCACCCTGGCCAGCATGCCATACCACCAGCACCACCAACAGCAGCAGCCCATCTACCGGCCCTACCTGCCCAAGAGTTCCCTGAAGAACCAGATCGAGATCACCTTGGAGGGCACACGGCCCCGCAGCAACTCCCCCGTCCACTGTCCCCCGGGCCAGACGCTCTACATGGCCACAAGCCCCTCACCCAGCTCACCCCAGCGAGGCCTTAGTGGCGGGGGCCCCGCCGCATTCCACCCCGGGGTCTACCTGCACCAGGGCCCCGCGCGGCCCAGACCTGCCTCCTCGCCCCAGCCGGCCAGCCAGGCGGGCTACACCTTTAAGATCAAAGTGTCCCCTGGCCAGGCCCAGCAGAGGCCCCCCTCAAGCTCCCCTCCTGAGTCTCTGCTCAACATGGTGGACCAGGGGGAGCACCATGCTCTGGCCCCGGCGCCTATCCTGCCCATCTCGGCTCTGCCCGGTAACATCGCCAGCCACATCGCCAACCGCATGCCCCGCCGGTCCAGCTCAGGCTCCGATGACTACGCTTACACCCAGGGTAGGCACGGCTTATGGATGGATAAGTGTGTGTGTGCGCACGCATTTGTGTGTTTACCAGTGCGCTTATTTGCTCTTTATACAATGGGTGGGTCTAATCCTAAATGTTTATCGGTTAAAACCACATTCCCAGCCAGTGTCTATTCCACAAGTTACCACCGGCTAAATATATGACGTTAAAATGCCTATTTACTCTGTTCCATCTGACTGCGCAATTCCACTGTCTCATCAGCCCAGCCAGACAGTTTATAAACTTAATGTCTAGATGCTTTTTATGGAAGAGATCATCTCCCATTTCTTTTAGACTAACATTGTTTCATTATTCAAATTTGGTCTTCAGCTGTCCCATAATAATGAACGTGTTGGGAGTCGGGATGAGACAGACAGGCAGGCAGCTTTTCTCAGCAGGTCGAAATCATGAATCTGCATAATTTTTATGGATAGTTCTTTGTATATTTCAATAGATAACAGGACAAACGAAACGAAGTGCAGCTCGTTTGCAGTCTTTCCAGCTTCAGTTTGAAGTGATTGTGTTAGCAGTGTTGTTGGCTAGCTCTCGAACAACAGAGTCCTGATGAGAGAGTACATTTTCTACGCCAGGTGAAATTGCATCATTAGTTCATTGTTATGAATGTATCCAAAAAAAAATCACTAGAAAACAGCTTAAACAAATGCAGCTACTGTTATTCTGTCTGCACGGTTTGACATGACTGTAACTTAGCCGCAGTTGGCTGGCTAGCAAGCAAGGGATAAGAACATTTAGAACCAACGACTGGGTCACGTCCATAGATACAGAACAAAAAGACTGAACGACTGGTTGCGTCTCTGGCAACCGAACCGATAGAACGAACTACCAGCCTGCTTGGGTAGCAACCCTAGATTTGTGTCTGGACTATATCTTGTGCAAGGATGAAATAGTATGAATAAATTCATCAAAATAACATTTTTAATGAAAATATGTCAAAGCAGTCATCAAGGCAAAGGGTGGCTATTTGAAGAATCTCAAATATAAAATATATTTTGATTTTATTTGACACTTTTTTGGGTGGTTACTAAATGATTCCATATGTGTTATTTCATAGTTTTGATGTCTTCACTGTTCTACAATGTAGAAAATAGTAAAAATAAAGAAAAACACTTACATGAGTAGGTGTGTACAAACTTTTGACCGGTAGTGTATATATGGGTGCGTATGGACAGTTTATGAATAGCAAAGGTGTGTCAAAATTAAAGAATTTACATACATTCAGTGCATTCGGGAAGTATTCAGATCCGCCAGCTGATTAAAAAAATATATATATATATATAATATTTATTTATTTATATATTGCGGGGAACTGTGGGTATCCGACCCGATGCAGGACTCTATAGTATGTACGTGAGGGTGTGTTCCTGTGTGTATGCATTTGGTGTGCTTGCTCGTTTGCGTTTGTTCATCTGTGCACAGAACCATTCCTGCACATCCACCTGTGTATTCCTTCATCCCATCTGAAGCGCTGTGTTCCCTTCACTGTTTCCCCCAGCTCTCCTGCTGCACCAGAGGGCCCGGATGGAGCGTCTGCTGAAGGAGCTGCTCATGGAGAGGCAGAAAGTGGAGCAGCTGAAGGCAGATGTCAACGACATGGAGTACGACGCCCTCCAGAGACGCTTCAGACGAGTCAACAGCAGCAGCCTCATCCCCCGGGTAAGAGAGGGGCGGTACACACAGATGTGAAGGGACATAACATGGCGTGCACACACACACACCTGTGAAGTGTAAAGGCACACACGGTGATTACACATGCATACACGAACACACACACCTTTTGAAGGCATATAGTACATAACGTGGCATGTGTGCGCTCACACATACCTTTAAATGCAATAGCACACACTCACTAGCTACATACATATAGTGCCTTCGGAAAGTATTCCGACCCCTTTACTTTTTCCACATTTTGTTACGTTACAGCCTTATACTAATATTTTTTCAATATTTTTTTATTCCCTCGTCAGTCTACACACATTACCCCATAATGACAAAGAAAAAACAGGTTTATAGACATTTTGGCTAATTTATAAACAATAAAACTGATATCACAGCAGCCTTAGAAGTTGATGTTGCGGACAGAAATGATTTAAAGGAACAAAAATTGTATAACTTAAGTCAAGAAAGAGATGTACAGTGCATTCGGAAAGTGTATATAAAACATTTTGAAAATAATACATTTTACATAAGTATTTAGACCCTTTACTCAGTACTTTGTTGAAGCACCTTCGGCAGTAATTACAGCCTCGAGTCTTCTTTGGTATGATGCTACAAGCTTGGCACACCTGTATTTGGGGAGTTTTTCCTATTCTTCTCTTCAGATCCTCTCAAGCTCTGTCAGATTGGATGTTGAGTGTCGCTGCACAGCTAAAGTACCAGTCAAAACACCTACTCATTTAAGGGTTTTTCTTTATTTTTACTATTTTCTACATTGTAGAATAATAGTGAAGACATCAAAACTATTAAATAACACATGGAATTATGTAGCAACCAAAAAAGTGTTATCCGAATCAAAATGTATTTAATATTTGAGATTCTTCAAAGTAGCCACCCTTTGCCTTGACAGCTTTGCACACTCTTGGCATTCTCTCAACCAGCTTTCACAGCCGGATGAAAAACGTACCCAAATTAAACTGCCTACTACTCGGGCCCAGGAACTAGAATATGCATATTATTAGTAGATTTGGATAGAAAACACTCTGAAGTTTCTAAAGCTGTTTGAATGATGTCTGTGAGTATAACAGAACTCATATGGCAGGCAAAGACCTGAGAAAAATCCAACCAGGAAGTGGGAAATCTGGTTCTTGTAGTCTTTTCAAGTCATTGCCTATCTAACACACAGTGACTTAGGGTTCATTTTGCGCTTCCTAAGGCTTCCACTAGATGTCAACAGTCTTTAGAAAGTTGTTTGAGGCGTCTATGGTGAACAGAGAGCCGACAAAGGAAGTTGGAAGTTGTTGACTCAGGAAAGCTCATGAGTTCATTGGCGCGCATTCACGTGAGGGGTAGCTGTGTTCCAAAACGTTTTTCAAGACATTGGAATCGTCCGGTTGGAATATTATTGAAGTTCTAAGTTAAAAAGGCCCTAAAGATTGATGCTATACAACGTTTGACATGTTTGAACGAACGTAAATATAACTTTTTTTGACTTTTCGTCTTGACATTTTGGCCGCGCTTCCTACACTTGGAATAGCTTACTGAACACGCAAACAACAAGGAGGTATTTGGACATAAATTATGGACTTTATCGAACAAAACATTTATTGTGGACCTGGCATTCCTGGAAGTGCCTTCTGATGAAGATCATCAAAGGTAAGTGAATATATCTAATGCTATTTATGATTTTAGATGACTCCAAAATGGCGGGTATCTGTATTGCTTGATGTCTTTTTCTGAGCTCAGTACTCCGATTATTGAAAAGAGTGCTTTCCCCGTGAAGCTTTTTTGAAATCTGTCACAGCGGTTGCATAAAGGAGATGTTCATCTATAATTCTTTGAATAACAGTTTAACATTTTATCAACGTTTATGATGAGTATTTTTGTAAATTGTAGTGCTGATTCACCGGCAGTATTGGAGGCAAAATATTTTCTGAACATCACGCGCCAATGTAAAATGCTGTTTTTGGATATAAATATCAACTTGATCGAACAGAAAATGCATGTATTGTGTAACATAATGTCCTAGGAGTGTCATCTGATGAAGCTCGTCAAAGGTTAGTGCATAATTTTAGCTGGTTTTCTGGTTTTTGTGACGCCTGTCCTTGCTAGGAAAATGGCTGTGTGGTTTTTCTTGTGTTGGAACTGTCCTAATATAATTTAACTTTATGCTTTGTCCGATTTCAAAAAGGCTTTACGGCGAATGTGGTTACATTAACCTCTCTAGGGTACGTGGTACGAAATCGATATTCAACAGCCAGTGACAAATCAGAGCGCCAAATTTAAAACCACAAAATGTCATAATTCAAAGTTCTCAAACATAGGACTATTTTACACCATTTTAAAGATAAGACTCTCGTTAATCTAATCACATTGTCCGATTTCAAAAAGGCTTTACAGCGAAAGCAAAACATTAGATTATGTCAGGAGAGTACCCTGCCAAAAATAATCACACAGCCATTTTCAAAGCAAGCATATATGTCACAAAAACCAAAACCACAGCTAAATGCAGCACTAACCTTTGATGATCTTCATCAGATGACACTCCTAGGACATTATGTCATACAATACATGCATGTTTTGTTCAATCAAGTTCATATTTATATCAAAAACCAGCTTTTTACATTAGCATGTGATGTTCAGAACTAGCATACCCACCGAAAACTTCCGGTGAATTTACTAAATTACTCACGATTAACGTTCACAAAATGCATAACAATTATTTTAAGAATTATAGATACAGAACTCCTTTATGCAATCGCGGTGTCAGATTTTAAAATAGCTTTTCGGCGAAAGCACATTTTGCAATATTCCGAGTAGGTAGCCCGGCCATCACGGCTAGCTATTTTGACACCCACCAAGTTTGGCCCTCACCAAACTCAGATTTACTATAAGAAAATTGGATTATTTTTTGCTGTTCTTCGTCAGAATGCACTCCCAGGACTTCTACTTCAACAACAAATGTTGTTTTGGTTCCAAATAATCCATAGTTATATTGAAATAGCTCAGTTTTGTTTGTGCGTTCAGGTCACAATCCGAAGGGTGACGCGCGAGCGCATTTCGTGACAAAAAAATTCAAAATATTCCATTACCGTACTTCAAAGCATGTCAAACGCTGTTTAAAATCAATTTTTTATGCGTTTTTTCTCGTAAAATAGCGATAATATTCCAACCGGGCGACGTTGTATTCATTCAAAGACTGAAAGAACAAAATGGAGAATTCACATGAACGCGCATCTCCAGTGTCACTGTCCCCAGGCAGGCCAGTAACAAACAGAGCTGCTGTACTTAGCCCAGAGACTGCAGACATCTCATTACACTTTCTGGCGCCTTCTGAGAGGCATTGGAAGCCTTAAATGTCACGTTACAGCACAGATGCTGTATTTTCGATAGAGAGGCTACGGAAGGACAATAAATTGTCAGACAGGGCACTTCCTGTATGGAATCTTCTCAGGTTTTGGCCTGCCATATGAGTTCTGTTATAGTCACAGACACCATTCAAACAGTTTTAGAAACTTTAGTGTTTTCTATCCAAATCTACTAATTATATGCATATTCTCGATTCTGGGCAAGAGTAGTAACCAGTTTAAATCGGGTACGTTTTTTTATCCGGCCGTGCAAATACTGCCCCCTAGCCCCAACAGGTTAAGGAGACGTGTATCTTTAAAATGGTGTAAAATAGTCGTATGTTTGAGAACTTTGAATTATGACATTTTGTGGTTTTGAATTTGGCGCTCTGATTTTTCACTGGCTGTTGAATAGTGTGAACCGTGGGTGGGACGCTTGCGTCCCACCTCCCCAAGAGAGGTTAATACGTGAAGGTCTAAAAATGAAACTGGATCTCATGAGAACCACCACAGGAAAGGAAGACCCAGAGTTACCGCTGCGGAGGATAAGTTAATTAGTTACCAGCCTCAGAAATTGCAGCCCAAATAAATTCTTCAGTTCATTAACAGACACATCTCAACATCAACTGTTCAGAGTAGACTGGTTAAATCAGGCCTTCATGGTCGAATTGCTGCAAAGAAACCACTACTAAAGGACACCAATAATAATAAGAGACTTGCTTGGGCCAAGAAACACATCAGTGCCTGACCTCACTAATGCTCTTGTGGCTGAATGGAAGCAAGTCCCTATAGCAATGTTCCAACATCTAGTGGAAAGCCTTCCCAGAAGAGTGGAGGCTGTTATAGCATCAAAGGGGGGGACCAACTCCATATTAATGCCCATGATTTTGGAATGACATGTTCGACGAGCAGGTGTCCAAATACTTTTGGTCATGTTGTGTATCTACACTGAACAAAACATTTCATGCAACATGTAAAGTGTTGGTCCCATGTTTCATGAGCTGAAATAAAAGATCCCAGAAATGTTCCATACGCACAAAAATATTATTTCTCTGAAATGTTATGCACAAATGTTTTACATTCCTGTTAGTGAGCATTTCTCCTTTTCCAAGATAACCCATCCACTTGACATGTGTGGCATATAAAGAAGCTAATTAAACAGCATGATCATTATACAGGGGACAATAAAATGTCCACTCTAAAATGAGGGAGCGTGCAGTTGGCATGCTGACTGCAGAAATGTCCACCAGAGCAGTTGCCAGATAACTGAATGTTCATTTCTCTACCATAAGCCACCTCCCACATCGTTTTAGAGAATTTGGAAGTATGTCTAACTGGCCTCATAACCGCAGACCACGTGTCTGGTGTCGTGTGGACAAGTGGTTTTCTGATGTCAATGTTGTCAACAGAGTGCCCCGTGGTGGGGTTATGGTATGGGCAGGAACAGAAGTGTAAAAATACTTTAAAGTACTACTTAAGTCGTTTTTGGGGTATCTTTACTTTTACTCTACTATTTATATTATGGACAACCTTTTACTTAACTACATTCCTAAAGAAAATAATGTACTTTTTACTCCATACATTTTCCCTGACATCCAAAAGTACTCTGACTGAAACGCTCCAATTCACATACTTATCAAGAGAAAATCCCTGTTCATCCCTACTACCTCTGATCTGGCGGACTCACTAATCACATGCTTTGCTTGTAAAATATGTCTGTTGTGTGCCCCTGGCTATCCGTACATTCTTTTAAACATGAAAATGATGCCATTTGATTTGCTTAATATAAGGAATTTGAAATTATTTATACTTT
The DNA here is from genome assembly GCF_901001165.1 of Salmo trutta. Classification (NCBI taxonomy): domain Eukaryota; kingdom Metazoa; phylum Chordata; class Actinopteri; order Salmoniformes; family Salmonidae; genus Salmo; species Salmo trutta. Next base: position 10,195,929 of record NC_042973.1, on the reverse strand, counting down.
TACTTTTGATACTTAAGTATATTTTAGCAATAACATTTGCTTTTGATACTTAAGTATATTTAAAACCAAATAATTTTATACTTTTACTCAAGTAGTATTTTACTGGGTGAGCTTCACTTTTACTTGTCACTTTCTATTAAATTATCTTTACTCTTACTCAAGTATGACAATTGGGTACTTTTTCCACAACTGGGCAGGCATAAGCTACAGACAATGAACACAATTGCATTTTATAGATGGCAATTTAAATTCACAGAGATATCGTTACGAGATCCTGAGGCCCATTGTCGTGCCATTCATCCGCCGCCACCACCTCATGTTTCAGCATGATAATGCACAGCCCCATGTCGCAAGGATCTGTACACAATTCCTGGAAGCTGAAAATGACCCAGTTCTTCCATGGCCTGCATACTCACCAGACATGTCACCCATTGATCATGTTTGGGATGCTCTGGATCAATGTGTACGACAGCATTTTCCAGTTCCTGCCAATATCCAGCAAGTTTGAAGAGTGGGGACAACATTCCACAGGCCACAATCAACAGCCTGATCAACTCTATGCGACGGAGATGTGTCGCGCTGCATGAGACAAATAATGTTCACACCAGATACTGACTGGTGTTCTGATCCACAGCTTATGTTAAAGGTATCTGTGACCAACAGATGTATATCTGTATTCCCAGTCATGAGATATACATAGATTAGGGCCTCATTTATTTATTTCAATTGACTGATTTCCTTAAATAAACTGAATTCAGTAAAATCTTTCAAATTGTTGCATGTTGTGTTTTTATATTTTTGTTCAGCGTAAATAACCATATACTGTACAGGTAACAGCCAAGATAATGGAAACACTTGAGTAAATGAGGGATGCGAAGTATATTTAAAGCAGGTGCTTCCACACAGGTGATGTTCCAGAGTTAATTAAGTAATGAATGTCCCATCGTGCTTAGGGTCATGTATAAAAATGCTGGGATGGCCATTTATTTTGGCTACCATGACTATGCCCTCATAGGATGACAATGCATGAAAACAATGTAAACCCTATGCCATTGCCGTCTTAGTCACCAGATCTCAACCCAATTGAACACTTAATGGAGATTCTGGACAGCGTTTTCCACCACCATCAACAAAACACCACATGATGGAAGAATGGTGTCATCCCTCCAATAGAGTTCCAGAAAGTTGTAGAATTTGTGCCAAGGTGCATTGCAGCTGTTCTGGCTCATTCTGGCCCAACGCCCTATTAAGACACTTAATGTTGGTGTTTCATTTATTTTAGCGGTTACCTGTATATGTGCATGCACAAACAGCTTTGATCTAATTCTTATCACATAGATGGGTATTTGTAAGTCTTTGCAGAGTATTAGATTTGGTAGGAAACCTTCTGTTATCTGTATTTTTGTGTCTCATCTCTCATCCAATCCACTGGTGTTTGTGCCTGTTCCAGCCTGAAGAGATGACCCGATTACGCAGTCTGAACAGACAGCTTCAGATTGATATCGACTGCACCCTGAAAGAGACTGATCTGCTGCAGTCTAGAGGTGTGTACACACACACACACACACACACACAGGCTTTTGAAGATGCAGTGTACAGGAACACCCATTCAGGAGTCAAACTACCAATGCTGTACTTATTGTATCATTTCCACAGGGAAGTTTGATCCGAAAGCTGAGAACAACTTTTATAAGAACATACAGACCGGTCCTGTGGTACCGCCCAAGCCAGGAAGGAAAGGTGAGAACCATGATGTCCTCTATCGTACCATTGTAAACATTGGTAACAATTTACTTAAAGGGGCAATCTGCAATTGATACATCCTTTTTTTATTTTTATACTTTTCAATGAATGATATATATATATATATATATATATATATATCAAATGAATTATTGAAGAATAGAACCAATATAAATGCTTCATGAGCTTAGTTCAACTGTCGTACCCTGTCAGAACCCAACATGTAAGCTTGTTTTACTCCATTGTTTGTAAACAACATAATTGTAGACAAACACTGCATAACCTCAGAACATGGTTCAAACTAATTTTGGTATCATGGATGGTCAGTCCTTGAATCCATAGCCCTGTCTATGAATTTGAGTGGTTACATTTTCTCCAGCCATATCCTTCAGCGTTTTACCAAAACAGTGGTGGAGTGTCCACTTCTTATTGTTTGTACAATTTTTTTTACTAAGACTATATATGCTATGTTTGTCTGTGTGATGCTAAGACTGTTTATATGCTGTGTTTGTCTGTGATACTAAGACTGTTTTATATGCTGTGTTTGTCTGTGTGATACTAAGACTCTGTCTTTCTCCCAGAGGTGGAGCGGAACGCCAAGCCTGTAGCTGCGGGGCCCCCTCAGAGGGACGAGGACTTTGAGGGAGCCCAGTGGAGCTGTGAAGAATGCACCTTCCTCAACCACCCTGCACTCAACCGCTGTGAACAGTGCGAGATGCCGCGCTACACCTGAACCTTGTCCAGCCCTATCCCGGATAGTAGTCACCCCCCCCCCACCCTTACTTCCTCCATCCCTGTAAACTCCTCCAATTGGTCCCCGCCCATGGCTTTGTGTGATAACCCCCCCCCCCCCCCCCTTGCACTTTGACCCTTGTTTCCATTGGAGGAAAGCATTTTTACAGGAGAGGAAAGCGGAAGACTGTTCCCATGGAAACCTGTCCGCTGTTGAGCGGACAGTGGGTGTGGCTACAACTACTGGAGCGTTGTTTTTAAAGTACGCAGGAAGAAGAGGCGTGGTTTACAGAGTGAACATTCCGTTGCAGAATGAATGACTGCCCTGTTTACACGACTGAGCCCATTCCCAAACCCCGTGGACGAACGCAGGCGCTTCTTACAGTGGGACATTCCTCTACAAATGGCCAGGGCTGCACTGCACTCTCTCTGACAGTGGGACAATGCAATGGCTAAAAGAAAGGGTCTGATGAACTCATCCTAATGTAGATTATACACTGTATCAGCTCTGTACCCAAGAGCTCCCCCTTTCATCAAATGAAAAACACTAAAGAGACTTGCATATGAATATATTCCTGGTACTTGTATGCATATTATGCCCACACTGTATTCCGTGTTAAAAATGTCAATTTTCCTGTGCAAATGCCTCAAGTTGCTGTACTTAATAAAGGAGCTGATTCTATGTGACTGTTGCTTACACCTGGAATATTTCCTGTAGTTTCTCGTGTTTTTTTGTATTTCCTGTAGTTTGTGGCATTTTAGTTTAAAGGTCCAATATAGCCGTTTTTAGCTTAATATCAAATCATTTCTGGGTAACAATTTAAGTACCTTACTGTGATTTGTTTTTACATTTAAATGGTCAAAAGAAACAGCAATTTTGCAAGGGCTATCTAGGATTGGTCTGAGTGAAGAGGGGAAAACAACTTGTTTTTATTGGCAGAGGGGTTTGTAATTCTCTGTATAAGAGCGGTATGAAAAAAAACTAACGGGGCGTTTATCATTTTCACAGTATTATTCCAACCTTGTGTGGAAATGTAAAACACAAAATCTAGATTGACTGCACTGGGCCTTTAATGAGCTACTGCTTGCTTTGACTGGGCTATCCCCTAATGCAAGTTAAACACGCAAGTCTTTTTCATGACTAGTTTTATTGTATTAGCAAACAAAGCAGTAGGCATCAGACACACATCAGCAATCAACTTTATTTATCAAGCCCTTCTTCCATCAGCTGATGTCACAGAAACCCAGCCTAAACCCCAAACAGCAGGCAATGCAGATGTAGAGTCACTCTCAGCACACATACTTCGCTACTCCTTTACACTCCCATATTTCTACCTCAAGAGTTCCTACTATCTTCATTTGCATGTATTGTTTTTTAATGTAAAGACTAACTTTAATTTTAAGTTATGGATGAGAGTATATTCAAAACATTTTCTATAATAGTGCAGTATTAAGAGGCCTTTGTACATAAGCTCTACTTTGTCCCAAATGGCACCCTATTCCCCACATAGTGCACTACTTTTGACCAGGGCCCCTTGTCAGTAGTGAACTATATAGGGAATAGGGTGCCATTTGGGAAACGTCTAGTGTGGACCAAGAGGCATCACATGGGAAGTATGTGAGTGCACAGGTGATTGGTGGCACCTTAATTGGGGAGGACGGGCTCGGGGTAACGGCAGGAGCAGAATGGTATCAAACACATGGTTTGACGCCATTCCATTCGCTCCGTTCCAGCCATTATGAGCCGTCCTCCCCTCAGCAGCCTCCACTGGCTGTTTGATCATATCACTTCAGGCCCCACACACTACAACACTGGTCAATTGCCGCCTTCGCACACCTTATCTACTACACTGTATTAAAGTATTTAACACACAAAGCCAACTCAAACTACTGTACATAGTTATATCAACTGCTGTTATCTGAAGCCGGCACAGCTGGGGTTAGGCCGCACAGTCTTGGATTATGCCTAACTGCTACTTAATGGTTGTGTGTAGCCTGAACTAATGTTTAACCAGTAATACTTTGCCTAGAATGTGTCGTGACCTCTGGCCTAACCAATTATACCATCTCTTGTTTGTGGCATTGGGGCGCGTACCAATAGTCTATAGTGGCTTCCTCTCCTTGTCACCTCCCCTTCATATGAATTGATCTAGAGGAGCAGGATATTTACATTTACATTTTAGTCATTTAGCAGACGCTCTTATCCAGAGTGACTTACAGTAGTGAATGTCTACATTTCATGCATTTCAAAAAAATATGTTTTGTACTGGCCCCCCGTGGGAATCGAACCCACAACCCTGGCGTTGCACACACCATGCTGGCATTGCACACACCATGCTGGCGTTGCAACCACCATGCTCTACCAACTGAGCCACAGGGAAGCCGATATGTGAAAGAAAACCACTAGTTAAACTCCTCTATGTTGCCTGCCTGAACCCATCCAGTCCTCTTTTAGATTATCACAGATGAAAGACAAAGGTAATCACAAATATACTGAACAAAAATATAAACGTAACATGTAAAGTGCTTGTCCCATGTTTCATGAGCTGAAATAAAAGATCCCAGAAATTTTTCATACACACAAAAAGCTTCTCTCCAATTTTGTGCACAAATGTTTACATCCCTGTTTGTGAGCATTTCTCCTTTGCCAAGATACACCTGACAGGTGTGGCATATCAAGAAGCTGAATAAACGGCATGATCATTACACAGGTGCACCTTGTGCTGGGGACTTTAAAGGGACACTCTAAAATGTGCAGTTTTGCCACACAATACAATGCCACAGATGTCTCAAGTTTTGAGGGAGCGTGTAATTGGCTTGCGGACTGCAGGGACGTCTTCTAGAGCTGTTGCCAGAGAATTTAATGTTAATTCCTCTACCATAAGCCGCCTCCAACATAATTTTTGTGAATTTGGCAGTACGTCCAAATCACAGACCATGTGTAACCACGCCAGCCCAGGACCTCCACATCCGGCTTCTTCACCGGCATGATCATCTGAGACCAGCCACCCAGACAGCTGATGAAATTGAGGAGTATTTCTGTCTGTAATAAAGCCCTTTTGTGGAGAAAAACTAATTCAGATTGGCTGGGCCTGGCACCACAGTGGGTGGGCCTGCCTCCCAAGTGGGTGGGCCTATGCCCTCCCAGCCCACGCATGGCTGCTCCCCTGCCGTCATATGAAATCCATAGATTAGAGCCTAATTCATGAATTAAAGTTTACGGATTTCCTTATATGAACTGTAACTCAGTAAAATCCTTGAAATTGTTGCGTTTGTATTTTTGTTCATTATGTTAGTGGGGTGAAGGTATGCATCCTTGATTCCTTTCCTTAGGTGAGTCTCGTATTCTACAGCTTTCCTCTTCAAGATCAATCTGTCCACCTGGACTATCCTTCTGCTCTCTGATTGGTCTATGTCCATCACTCTCACCGGTCCCTTCTTTGATTGGTCATTACTGACAGCATTGTGCCTGCCAACTCCTGCTGAAGTTCCTATCATAAAGGGGACCTGACATGGTTTCACTGATGTATCTGATTGGACATTAGGATTCCATTGAACTGTCTGATTGGCTCTTCAGCCTTACCACTTAGCCTATAGCAGACATCAGTCACAACACAGGCAGAGATTCCCTTGGAGAACACAACATCATAATGTGAGTAAGAGTGTCCCTTTAAGCCTGTGAGCCAACCATCTGGTACAGTACAATTGTATGATGGTCTGAATGGAGCCTATAGACACTACTGTTGTTTATTCATTTTCTCTAACAGTTATATAAAACAGACTAAGTTCAGCGCATAGCCTGCTATCACAGTGAGTTGGGGGGGGGGGGGGGGGGGGGACATGAAGTTGTGTAGAGGGCTCTCTTCTCCTCTTGCAGGGTTTAGTAGTAGTCTTCATAGTTCTTGGGGTTGAGGCAATAGAGAATGGCCCCTCCGAAAGAGAAGATGGTGGCCCCCCAGGCCAGGCCATAGCCCCAGTTAAACTCATGGTTTATCCTCAAGCTGACCGTCTCAATGAACTTAATGGTGTAGAGGACCAGACTGCAGACCTGCAGCACCACTGTTAGAGTAAGGGAGTGAAGCAGAGAAGAAACAGAGCACATGAAATTACAAGATCAGAGAAAAATGAAGATTCTCTAGTTATAAACTGTGTGTGCTGTGTACAGTATGTGCGTGTCTCTGTTTGAAGATGTGTAAGCATGTATTCATGCCATACTGTACCTGCAGCGGACAGCAGGACAGCGACAGGTCTGTAGCAGCGGCTCCTGGAGCCGACACACACTGACACCAGAGCCACCAGGAAGGAGAACAGGATGAGGGCAGCACCACCCAGCAACAGGGCCAACGTGGCAATCTGCCAGTCTGAGGGAGAGAGACAGAAAGGGGGGGCACAGAGAGAGAGAGCGTAGAAAACCCTGCTCAGTTATGTATTATGGATCTGTACTGAACACACTGTAGCACCTTTATTTGAAAGAGAAAAATTTGTCAAAAATAAAAGTCTGAACGCACTCAAGCACTTCCCTATTTTATTGACTAGAGAGAGAGAGAAAGCGAGAGAGATGGTCTGTAACATAGCAATGTGAAGTCTCACAGACATGCCCAAGTACACAGCCACAGTGAAAAATGACAGCCATCGACATGAAAGTCTGACATTCCACCCACACCATCTGGTAACAGAAGGCTTCTTATTCCTCATGGGAAGAGTATTCTGAGGATCTGACAGAGGTTTGCCAGGAAAATCTTTTCATGGGGGGTTATTAGCCTAGTGATCCATGTCAACAGCGTGGCGTATGGTCCAAGAATGTTAAACCTGCACTAAAATCACATTTGTACCCAACACAGCAAAAATGTATGAAAACTAACACACAATCTCACTCACTCTCACTCACTGCTAGACCTCTTAGTGCAGAAGTAGACAGTTATTCTCTGGGTGACTGAATAATAGGTGTCCCTCCTGCCTGCTCGATGCAAAGTCAGCAGCAGTTTCAAGAAGTACTCCAAATCACTCATCTAATGTAGAGACTAGAATAGCACTCTGTCCTCGCTGGAATGCTAACAGGGATAGGAGAGGGGGGCTAGAGACACACAGGGGGGAGAAACTACTGGATTACTATATCCAACCACTGTGTATGGAATGAGCTACAAGTTCCTTAATGTCCACATGACCAACAAACTAACATAGTCCAAGCACACCAAGACGTGAAGAGGGCACGACAAAACCTATTCCCCCTCAGGAGACCGAAAAGATTTGGCATGGGTCCTCAGATCCTCAAAAGGTTCTACAGCTGCACCAGAGAGCATCCTGACTGGTTGCATCACCATCTCGTATGGCAACTGCTCGGCCTCTGACCGCAAGGCACTACAGAGGGTAGTGAGTACGGCCCAGTACATCACTGGAGCCAAGCTTCCTGCCATCCAGGACCTCTATACCAGGCGGTGTCAGAGGAAGGCCCTAAACATTGTCAAAGACTCCAGCCACCCTAGTCATAGACAGTTCTCTCTGCTAACGCACGGCAAGCGGTACCGGAGCAAAGTCTAGGTCCTAGAGGCTTCTAAACAGCTTCTACCACCAAGCCATATGACTCCTGAACATCTAATCAAATGGCTACCCCCAGACTCTGGCTACCCCCAGACTCTGGCTACCCCCAGACTCTGGCTACCCCCAGACTCTGGCTACCCCCAGACTCTGGCTACCCCCAGACTCTGGCTACCCCCAGACTCAGATCAGCGTCCCCTCACCCAATCCTAACCTTAACCATTAGTGGGGCAACTTCACCCTCAACCATAGAATGTTTACAAGCTTAGTCTTAGAGGCAGCAGGCAGCCTAGTGGATAAGAGCATTGGGTCAGTAACTGAAACGTTGCAGGTTCAAGTCCCTGAGCTGACTAGGTAAAAGAAAATCTGTTCATGCGCCCTTGAGCAAGGCACTTTACTCTAATTGCTGCTGTAAGTCTCTCTGATTAAGAGTGTCTGCTAATTGACTACATGTAAATGTGGTCTATTATAGCTCCCTGCTAGACACTCTTAATTAACTGGGAGGTGTACTGGCTTCCATTCACGTCCACTGAGTGGGCTACAAGAACAGCTGAGTGATATAGATGTTTTATTGTTAGGAGCAACAGTCTAGACTTGTTCATCAACAATCTGTGGGCTGGGTGGGGGTATGGTATATGTAAACAGACAAGGGATGTTATGAGGTTGATTAACTTACAAAAGGCATAATGGCAAAGTAAATACCATCAGAGAAAATAGATTGTTTTTCCATTAGAAAAGGTGCGTGCGTGGGTACGTGGATGCATGTGTGTTAGAAACAGCTTGAATAGTTGGACATATCAATAAACAAGGCCAATTTAAGATGTGTAATATTCATTACAATCACAGCTAAGTGGCTTAAAACTTAATGGCAAACCCTTTCCCTCTATGGCAAGGCAGACGGGATGATCAAACCAGTCGACAATGAGGGAAAGTGACAGTGTGTAAGCTGCTTATACTACAGTTCCACTCGTCGGGGGGAAACATCATTCCACTGGCCGAGCTGCTCGAACATAAACATTCCCTTCACGGACCAAATATTGCTTCTACAAAAAAATGGTCCTGTCATCACAGGAAGCCTCTCATTTCCAGCGACCTCATTGGCTGCCTCTCCGACCGTGGGAGCTTCACTAACTCCTCTTTGTCGCTACACTGAACAACAATATGAAAATGCAACATGGAACAATTTCATAGATTTTACTGAGTTACAGTTCATATGAGGAAATTAGACAATTGAAATAAAATCCATTAGGACTTAATCTATGGATTTCACATGACTGGGAATACAGATATGCATCTGTTGGTCACAGATACCTTAAAAAAAAAGTCAGTATCTGGTGTGACCACCATTTGCTTTATGCAGCGCAACACATCTCCTTCGCATAAAGTTGATCAGGGTGTTGATTGTGGCCTGTGGAATGTTGTCCCACTCCTCTTCAATGGCTGTGTGAAGTTGCTGGATATTGTCAGGAACTGGAAAACGCTGTTGTACATGTCGATCCAGAGCATCCCAAAAATGCTCAAGGGGTGTCATGTCTGGTGAGAATACAGGCCATGGAAGAACTGGTACATCTGTCTTCCAGGAATAGTGTACAGATCCTTGCGACATGGGGCTGTGCATTATCATGCTGAAACATGAAGTGATGGCGGCAGATAAATGGCACGACAATGGGCCTCAGGATCTCGTCACAATATCTCTGTGCATTCAAATTGCCATCAATAAAATGCAATTGTGTTCATTGTCTGTAGCTTATGCCTCCCCATACCATAACCCCACCATGGGGCACTCTGTTCACAACGTTGACATCAGCAAACCGTTCGCCCACACAACGCCGTACACGCGGTCTGTTATCTGCCCGGTACAGTTGAAACCGGAATTCATCCGCGAAGAGCACACTTCTTCAGCGTGTGAGTGGCCATCGAAGGTGAGAAATTGCCCACTGAAGTCAGTTACAACGACAAACTGCAGCCATGTCAAGACACTGGTGAGGACGACGAGCACACAGATTAGCTTCCCTGAGATGGTTTCTGACAGTCTGTGCAGAAGTTTCATCAGCTGTCTGGTTGGCTGGTCTCAGACGATCCCGCAGGTGAAGAAGCCGGATGTGGCGGTCCTGGGCTGGCGTGGTTACACATGGTCTGTGGTTGTGAGGCTGGTTGGACGTACTGCCAAATTCTCTAAAATGACATTGGAAGCGGCTTATGGTAGAGAAATTAACATTAAATTATCTGGCAACAGCTCTGGTGGACATTCCTGCAGTTGGCATGCCAATTGCACACTCCCTCAAAACTTGACACATCTGTGGCATTGGGTTGTGTGACAAGACTGCACATTTTAGAGTGGCCTTTTATTGTCCCCATCACAAGGGGCACCTGAGTAATGATAATGCTGTTTAATCAGCTTCTCGATGTGCCACACCTGTCAGGTAGATGGATTATCTTGGCAAAGGAGAAATGCTCATTAACAGGGATGTAAACAAATTTGAGAGAAATAAGCTTTTTGTACATATGTAAAATGGCTGGGATCTTTTATTTCAGCTCATGAAACATGGGACCAACACTTCACATGTTGTGTTCAGTATAATTGGAAATATTGTCATTCCTTAACTTGGCAAGTCAGTTAAGAACAAATTCTAATTTACAAGGACGGCCTACCCCGGCCAAACCCAGACAGCGCTGGGCCAATTGTGCGCCTTCCTATGGGACTCCCAATCACGGCCGGATGTGATGCAACCTGGATTCGAACCAGGTACCGCAGTTGTATTTGACTACTTTCTTTCTTATTGTAAATCAAAAGTAATCAGATTGGATCCTATAGGTTTTTGCTAAATCTTGTAGGATTTTGTCACCCCAATCAAAATCCTATTAGAATGTTTTTTTCTTCTTTATTTAACCCAATAAATTATATTTGGTTGTCATAAGTAAATATTTTGGGTAGAACTATATATGGACATATTATAAAGTATGAAAAGGCTTCATTATTGAATATATATATATTTTTTAATCATATTTGTATACGTTTTATTACACTTGGATTGTGTACTAGAACATATGGGTTGAAAAGTGTTATTTTTCTCAGATATAAATAAACAAGTCCAGGTAAAAGCCAAAGGTCATAGCTTTCTAGGGGGGGAAACACTATTAATAAACACAATATTAGTAAAATGTTGCCCTCTTGCCAGATTGATGACTAAAGCCATAGCGAAGCAGGGCAAAACGCCTGTCAGCTCAACTCTAGCTAAGTTGAAGACATTTGTATGTTATTTTCGAGTCACTGTGTTTTTATAGTAAATGAGGAATGTTTATCTTGTTTATTATTGCTAAATATATGTGCCTTTATAATAGGCAAGTCAACCCCGCTTTCATGATTTCTGGTAGATCTAAATAAATCAAATCACGTTGGACTCATTCAGCAGTTGTTACCTAATTAAATACTATAGGTAATGAATGTTGAAAGTTCCATTTAAATTCCTAAAACATAAGTTGAAAATGACGCTGTTGCTGCTTCCCGTTACAATAACTTTTGATAAATAGCCCAATGTCAAAACACCGTTTTGACGTGTCCAAATCAATCATCAATAAACAGTTTTGAAAACCTTAACATAAAATGTAGGCTACTACCTACACATACATGTGCCACAATAGTAATCATATTACTTGTATTAGTATTTTTTGAAGCACCTTATAAACTGCATATGCACCATGGTGTTTTGACATGTGCCAATTAAATCACTCATATTGATTAGAGGGGAAATGGAATTGCATGCGCTGTTAAAACTAACAACTCAAAAACACATGGAAACTGAAAACATCTGCTGGAGACAACCAGGTACACTTTGGAGTGATGCACTTTGATTTGGGGCTGTGGCCAAAACGGAAAGACAACGCAACACTTATTTGACAAATACTCATTTTGATAGCACATTGAAATTAACAGAACGGTTACACGTCCTGTTCAAACTAACCTTACTAAAAAAAACGTACGGAATCTGGGAATGTTTACTGTATATCACTGGTTACAGGACAATTTGTAGAAGACATTGTGGATTGTTACATTTTGTTTCAAGTGGGTCGCCAACGCCGAAAGCTAAATGCAACACAATTTTGTTAATCACTCATCATATCGAAATCAATAGAGAGGGCAAATTGTTGTTGTGTTTACATTGTTTAAACTAAGACTATTCAAAGGCCACACTGAATCTGATCATTTCTATTTCACTGGTTAGAAGAGATTCCCACTCCAGGAATCCCGGAACACACCCCTCCTTACCGGCGCAGGTGAAGGGACGGAGGCCATTACGCACGAAGAGAACAATGGAGGGAGGGACAAAGAAAGGAGAAATCTATAACGAAGAAAGGATAAAAGTACAGAAGAGGACATTGAGAGACAAAGGACGGCTTAAAAGAGGAAGAACTTCCTTGAGTGAACCCTGTACCCGCGAGACAAAACTAAAGTTTAGCCACAAAATATAATTGAATGATTATGGAAAGGATTGTTTGGTTTGAAAGTGAAGTACTCTGAACAGGGCTTGGATTTTGTTTCCCGTTTGAACCGGCCGAGTGCCATTCTGTAAACATTAAATATATAATTAAGATTTTTGTAATTTAAAAAGCCGACTCTTCCTCTGTTTACACCACCCCTCGCTACGCATAGATCGGAACCTCTTTGGACCGATCACAGTAGCTTTAATTGGACAATCTCAGAGCTAAATATGGCACAGAAAACTGAACATTTATGTTAAACTACAATCAGGATTAAAGACCAGTAAACTGAGGAACAATCTCCATCTCTTTGCCAGTGATAATTCCCTGCGGTTCTCAACATCTTCAACACACCACCACAACATGGGAGTGATTCAATCATATCAAATTTGGGAACCAGTCCTATTGGACTCCTCTGGGATTCTATTTTATAGGATCTGATAGGATTCCAATACGAGAATCCAATAGAAAAACCCTATCAGATTATGGAACCAGTCCTATAGGATAAAACCCTATCAGATTATAGAACCAGTCCAATAGGATAAAACCCTATCAGATTATAGAACCAGTCCAATAGGATAAAACCCTATCAGATTATGGAACCAGTCCAATATGATGAAACCCTATCAGATTATGGAACCAGTCCTATAGGATAAAACCCTATCAGATTATGGAACCAGTCCTATAGGATAAAACCCTATCAGATTATGGAACCAGTCCTATAGGATAAAACCCTATCAAATTATGGAACCAGTCCTATAGGATAAAACCCTATCAGATTATGGAACCAGACCTCTAGGATAAAATCCTATAGGATTGGTTCCAAAATGTATCCTATAGCTGGTTCCAAAATCTGATAGGATTTTTCTATTGGAATCGCATAGAAGTTTTTGACTAAGGCTGAAATTGCAGGAATCACTGCAGTGGTTATCAGTCTCAATCAGTTGTGTAACAGCAGGATACAGAAGCTCATTGTAGAAGTTCAGAGACTTAGAACTGACACACATACTGCGTGAGAAAAATACAGCCAGGAGTCTCAGTGCTAGAAGGACAGGAAGCGCCAACTTTTAATACAGGATGCATCCCAAATTACACCCTATTCCTTATAGGGCTACTTTTGAGCTCTGGTCGAAAACAGTGCAATATATATGGATTAGGGTGCTATTTGGGATGCAGTTTAGGTTCTGTATGATGACAGATAGAAATGGAGATTAGCAAGATCCAATCTGATCATTAATTACATTTCCCTATGTGTATTTCAGGAGCAATCATCTCTATTAAAAAAATCTGGATTGGCCTTCAGGGCCACTCTCGGCCTGAGACAATAAGGGGGATTAACTGTCAGATCAGAACCTGGAGAGTTTCTTCACCTCTAACTGAACTGAGATCAGCACTAATAGTGATGAGTAGTGCCTGCTAAGTGCACTCACACACTCACTCCACATTCGTTTCTCCTCTCTCACTGGTTTGGCATCAGCGCAAAATGTCTCACACAGACGCACCACACTCCTGAGACTGTCTACCCCTGTGTGTGTGTGTGTGTGTGTGTGTGTGTGTGTGTGTGTGTGTGTGTGTGTGTGTGTGTGTATGAGAGAGATGGAGAGTGTGTGTGATTGAGTGTAATATCCAAATGTTACCCATTTACATGTCTTCTGCATTAAAAAGGGATGCTCCAGAGGTTTTGTATAATCTCAGAGAGTTTTGAAAGTAGTGCTCACGAGCCAAAATGTCTCCCCCGACAATTGGGCACAATTGTGTACCACGTCATCCATTTTATCTGATATGTTGCAAATTCCAATTCAAACAATATGTTAGGAATTTGTAAGTGCTTAAGTTCCTGGACTGCATCTTTAATGGTATGCACATCTATGCATGCACGTCAACCCTGCAGAACTCCTTAAGTGCACCAACCTGCTTGTAGGACATGAATACACATCTATACACAACACCTCAGCAGAATGTGTTCTTAAGTGCACCAACCGGGTAAATACAATACAAACACAATTTGTTTAATGCCCTGGGCATGACACTGAGGAAACTTAGATATTGGGGAGAGAGACTGACTGATTACTGTGAGTCAAATTGATCCCTAAGTCTAGTGCAAGGCCAAACTGAGGAAATGGGCAGTTTGCTGTGTGCAGTTACTGTGGTATGCTGGCTGCTGGCGACACAGAGACTCCATGTCTTTATAAGGAATCAAGCTGCACTTTGTCTCAGAGTGACAGGCGAGAGGAGCAGTGCCAAAATGACCCCTCAGTTAGGATACTCATCACATAACCAAAACAGTGTATTCAGACAAACAAAAACACGTATTCACTGACTGCACAACACACAATCTGCAGCCAACCAACTAGATAAAAAGACACATTGAACACCTGGTGGAGTAATCAAAATACAGCTTGTTTCCACAAAAACTTCCATGCTGGATGAAAAATAAGTTCCATTTTCAGTGGGGAAAACAGCATTTCTAGAATGTGCCACTTGTTTCCCTGGTTACTAATCTCTCAGCATTTGGATCTCTGGGGAGTTTGCTTCTCAAAGTTGCCCTCGCTCCTTGGTCGGCAGAGGACCCCAACAAAGGCTCATTTTGTCGGCAACAAAAGCCCAATAAACCCCAGCTGGACAAAATTCCCACATCATTTAGTGGTGGGTTGGGCGAATAGAAGAGGGCAAGTAAAGGATATTTTAAATGGCCATAATTAATTATAACAAGTCCTTTAAGTTTGAAATAAACTATTTAAAACTTTGAAAAGCCAACTTTAGAGCGTGCATCATACATTTGATAACAGAGACTGGATGGGGAAAATGATGCTCTTGCTATCCCTACCTTTTAGCTGCAACATAAATTATTACTGAGCAGAGAAAAAAATAAAACAGTGATTGTACTGATGCACCAGTAAACTCAGCAGCAGGCGCCCCTTTCATCTCTGAATTTATATGTTCCTCAATGGATGCATAGCATATCATCATGGTCATTGAAACAAATTACCATTGTACCTCAACATAAACACAGTATAGATGCATATGGGCATTTCGAACAGTAATAGGTCTATTGACATTAGTGAACACGAGGCAGGTCTCTCTCACCAGTCTCGAGCGTTGTGTTGCACTGCCATGTGTCCGAGTTGACAGGCTTCCAGCAGGACTCCCACAGAGACAGGTAGTACTGGTTATACGCCGTTACCCACGCGGGGCTCAACACGGCCCCGACATCCAGGCATAGCGCAAGGAAGACACACACCAAGCCCACCAACTTCAGCGGTGTCAACGCCGACACGCGCACCTCCTCCGTTCCACTGACGGATGAAGCCATGGGATGGTAAACAAAAGTATCTTTCTCCGAGGACCGTGGGCTGGCGGTTGGGTCTCAAACCAATAATTTCGTAATCTGCTGTGAGTGGAGGGTGGACAGCCTCTGCGCGTCAGGGACGCTGCTGCAGGTACCGTATCACTACTGCTGATGCAAGTCGTCCGACTGCACTGAACATTGCTGAAATATCACAGAGAGGCACCTGCAGGGTCCTAGTGCCTAAGGACTCCCACTGGATTTTCGTCAGTCTCTTCCAGAGATTGGCCCATACCCCCCCCCCCTCCCCTCCCCCCTCCCTCATGGGGAAACAGGGGATATGAAATCGCATTTTTATAATTGAACCTATCCGATTCTTATTTCCACAAGGAAGTATCCAGTAATTAGCTATTAATGATTTTTAGGGGGGAAAAGACTGTCCCACTCCCACACACATTTGATTATTACTATGAAAGGCAATTTATTCCAAAGTTGCACATTTGATTTCAAGTGCAATTATTTTATCAACATAGGGGTTTTCTGACAAGTGCAATTATTTCATTTGATTCATGGTTCATTTCACTCCCATCATGTCTAGACCCATACGTGATGTGTTGAGTGTCAATTTCAAATTACTGGCAAATGTGATCACTGACTGGAGTTTGATTAGACACTGTGAATTTTATATTTTGTGACAAGTAAATAAACTAAAAATGAATAGGCTTTTCCTAAGCTTGTAAACTGAATTACTCAACACACTGGGCACAAGCGGCTTAGCCCCCTCAATTAAACCGTTAACCCCTCCGTCTTAGTATTATTCCTCTATATAAAAATAGCGTGACAGGTTGGCGCAAAACAAATCTGTATCTCCACTGTGCTGTGTCAGCACAATGGACACGACATGCCGATGTGTGTTTAGGGGGCTATGTAAAGCCACTGGGTGGTTAGGTGTGACTCCTTTGGGTTTCCATAAAAAGCGAGAGAAAAAAGTATGTTCCTGCAACACAAAAGTAAGACTGGAGACTACATGGCTGCTGAAGGCGGTGACGGACCCCGGCTTTAAGTTTACGGCCACCATGGTGCACAGCCCTAGGAACATGTCTCAGGACTACCTGGCCTGATGACTCCTGGTTGTCCCCAGTCCACCTGGTCGTGCTGCTGCTCCAGTTTCAACTGTTCTGCCTGCCGCTATGGAACCCTGACCTGTTTACCGGACCTTCTGTTTTTGATTGATTGATTCAGCATGTTGGATGCTGTCATGGTGAAATGTCAGAACAATTCATCGAATGCAACGGCCAACTGGTGGAGGCCCTTTGTGCCCTTGACCTAGAGAGCCATGACTTTCTAGATGTGAAAAAAGTGAAACCACTGCTGAATCTAAGCAAAACAGATTCGGTGGAAGCTGAGTTTTTGCAGACTGAAATCATCCACTCTGTCTCCAGTGAGGACAAATGGACCCCACTTGATATCCTACAATGATTCTCTGGGCCTCTCTACGCTATGCCGACTGTGCTTACTGCACTGAAACAGGGACTGACTTGTGGTGTCCGCAGCTACATGCGTCTTCAGTCAACACAGAAGAAGCATGCTACACCCGAGAAAAGCTCATCTGGCATTTGAGGGGTCTCTTACAAGAAGATTTCGGGGGGAGAGGAATGATCGATTATTCAGGAAGTTCCACAGAGCATCAAGGAAGCTGCAACTCTTTTGAAAAGGTAAGATTGAAACAATCTACCTGGTTGGTGTCTGTCAAAATCTTGCTTTATTATGTAGGGCGCCGTATGGTGCTGATAGAGCGCAGCGAGATATCGTGCCATTGAACCTGTCAATTCTTGTTCAAAACCATTGGTTATTGTGGTATAGCGTGATATAAACAGAATTCAATATAATTCCAATGCAAGAGCCCAAATGACACCCCTGGGTATAGCTACATATTGGTAAGTTTCATCATAGAGATAGATAGGCTACAGTCTATTATGGTCGTCTTGGTAACCTATTGTTTTTTGAGTCTCTAAATATTGGAAAAGTGTTTATGCTAGGCTGGCATTGCTTAATTGATTACGTGGGTCGAATTGGATTCACAGACGTGTATTGCATCACAAAGCGTAGCTGAACTAATGAGCGAGCGACATGATTTCCCATGTTTGAAGATGCCCTGTATAGGCCTATTTATTTAGAAAGATGGCTATGCATGGCTGCATCTCACTGTAGTAGGCTGTAGGCTACATCTCACTGTAGTAGGCTGTAGGCTGCATCTCACTGTAGTAGGATGTAGACTGCATCTCACTGTAGTAGGATGTAGGCTGCATCTCACTGTAGTAGGCTGTAGGCTGCATCTCACTGTAGTAGGCTGTAGTCTGCATCTTGCTGTAGTAGACTGTAGGCTACATCTCACTGTAGTAGGCTGTAGGCTGCATCTCACTGTAGTAGGCTGTAGGCTGTAGGCTGCATCTCACTGTAGTAGGCTGTAGGCTACATCTCACTGTAGTAGACTGTAGACTACATCTCACTGTAGTAGGCTGTAGGCAGCATCTCACTGTAGTAGGCTGTAGGCTACATCTCACTGTAGTAGGCTGTAGGCTGCATCTCACTGTAGTAGGATGTAGACTGCATCTCACTGTAGTAGACTGTAGGCTGCATCTCACTGTAGTAGGATGTAGACTGCATCTCACTGTAGTAGACTGTAGGCTGCATCTCACTGTAGTAGGCTGTAGGCTGCATCTCACTGTAGTAGGCTGTAGTCTGCATCTTACTGTAGTAGACTGTAGGCTACATCTCACTGTAGTAGGCTGTAGGCTGCATCTCACTGTAGTAGGCTGTAGGCTGTAGGCTGCATCTCACTGTAGTAGGCTGTAGGCTATATCTCACTGTAGTAGACTGTAGGCTACATCTCACTGTAGTAGGCTGTAGGCTGCATCTCACTGTAGCAGACTGTAGTCTGCATCTTACTGTAGTAGGCTGTAGACTGTAGACTGCATCTCACTGTAGTAGACTGTAGACTGCATCTCACTGTAGTAGACTGTAGGCTGCATCTCACTGTAGTGGGCTGTAGGCTGCATCTCACTGTAGTGGGCTGTAGGCTGCATCTCACTGTAGTGGGCTGTAGGCTGCATCTCACTGTAGTAGGCTGTAGGCTGCATCTCACTGTAGTAGGCTGTAGGCTGCATCTCACTGTAGTAGACTGTAGGCTACATCTCACTGTAGTAGACTGTAGGCTACATCTCACTGTAGTAGACTGTAGGCTACATCTCACTGTAGTAGGCTGTAGGCTGTAGGCTGTATCTCACTGTAGTAGGCTGTAGTCTGCATCTTACTGTAGTAGGCTGTAGGCAGCATCTCACTGTAGTAGACTGTAGGCTGCATCTCACTGTAGTAGGCTGTAGGCTGCATCTCACTGTAGTAGACTGTAGGCTACATCTCACTGTAGTAGGCTGTAGGCTGCATCTCACTGTAGTAGACTGTAGGCTGCATCTCACTGTAGTAGGATGTAGACTGCATCTCACTGTAGTAGACTGTAGAGTGCATCTCACTGTAGTAGGCTGTAGGCTGCATCTCACTGTAGTAGGCTTTAGTCTGCATCTTACTGTAGTAGACTGTAGGCTACATCTCACTGTAGTAGACTGTAGGCTACATCTCACTGTAGTAGGCTGTAGGCTGCATCTCACTGTAGTAGGCTGTAGGCTGCATCTCACTGTAGTAGGCTGTAGGCTACATCTCACTGTAGTAGACTGTAGGCTACATCTCACTGTAGTAGGCTGTAGGCTGCATCTCACTGTAGTAGACTGTAGTCTGCATCTTACTGTAGTAGGCTGTAGACTGTAGACTGCATCACACTGTACTAGACTGTAGACTGCATCTCACTGTAGTAGACTGTAGGCTGCATCTCACTGTAGTGGGCTGTAGGCTGCATCTCACTGTAGTGGGCTGTAGGCTGCATCTCACTGTAGTGGGCTGTAGGCTGCATCTCACTGTAGTAGGCTGTAGGCTGCATCTCACTGTAGTAGGCTGTAGGCTGCATCTCACTGTAGTAGGCTGTAGGCTACATCTCACTGTAGTAGACTGTAGGCTACATCTCACTGTAGTAGACTGTAGGCTACATCTCACTGTAGTAGGCTGTAGGCTGCATCTCACTGTAGTAGGCTGTAGTCTGCATCTTACTGTAGTAGGCTGTAGGCAGCATCTCACTGTAGTAGACTGTAGGCTGCATCTCACTGTAGTAGGCTGTAGGCTGCATCTCACTGTAGTAGACTGTAGGCTACATCTCACTGTAGTAGGCTGTAGGCTGCATCTCACTGTAGTAGACTGTAGGCTGCATCTCACTGTAGTAGGATGTAGACTGCATCTCACTGTAGTAGACTGTAGAGTGCATCTCACTGTAGTAGGCTGTAGGCTGCATCTCACTGTAGTAGGCTGTAGTCTGCATCTTACTGTAGTAGACTGTAGGCTACATCTCACTGTAGTAGACTGTAGGCTACATCTCACTGTAGTAGGCTGTAGGCTGCATCTCACTGTAGTAGGCTGTAGGCTGTAGGCTGCATCTCACTGTAGTAGGCTGTAGGCTACATCTCACTGTAGTAGACTGTAGGCTACATCTCACTGTAGTAGGCTGTAGGCTGTAGGCTGCATCTCACTGTAGTAGACTGTAGTCTGCATCTTACTTTAGTAGGCTGTAGACTGTAGACTGCATCTCACTGTAGTAGACTGTAGACTGCATCTCACTGTAGTAGACTGTAGACTGCATCTCACTGTAGTAGACTGTAGGCTGCATCTCACTGTAGTGGGCATCTCACTGCTGTAGGCTGTAGGCTACATCTCATTGTAGTAGACTGTAGGCTGTAGGCTACATCTCACTGTGGTAGACTGTAGGTTGCATCTCACTGTAGTAGGCTGTAGGCTGCATCTCACTGTAGTAGGCTGTAGGTTTTAGGATACATCTCACTGTAGTAGTCTGTAGGATTTAGGACACATCTCAATGCAGTAAGCTATAGAGTACATCTCATTGTAGTAGACTGTAGGCTGTTGGCTACATCTCACTGTGGTAGACTGTAGACTGTAGTCTACATCTCACTGTAGTAGACTGTAGACTTTAGGATACAGCTCACTGCAGTAGGCTGTAGGCTACATCTCATTGTAGTAGACTGTAGGCTGTAGGCTACATCTCACTGTAGTAGACTGTAGGCTACATCTCACTGTAGTAGGCTGTAGGCTACATCTCACTGTGGTAGGCTGTAGGCTACATCTCACTGTAGTACGCTGCATCTCACTGTAGTAGGCTGTAGGCTACATCTCACTGTAGTAGGCTGTAGACTGCATCTCACTGTAGTAGGCTGTAGACTGTAGGCTACATCTCACTGTAGTAGCCTGTAGGCTGCATCTCACTGTGGTAGGTTGTAGGCTGCATCTCACTGTAGTAGGCTGTAGGCTACATCTCACTGTAGTAGGCTGTAGGCTGCATCTCACTGTGGTAGACTGTAGGCTACATCTCACTGCAGTAGGCTGTAGGCTGTAGGCTACATCTCATTGTAGTAGACTGTAGGCTGTAGGCTACATCTCACTGTGGTAGACTGTAGGCTGCATCTCACTGTAGTAGGCTGTAGGCTACATCTCACTGCAGTAGGCTGTAGGCTACATCTCATTGTAGTAGACTGTAGGCTGTAGGCTGCATCTCACTGTGGTAGACTGTAGGCTGCATCTCACTGTGGTAGACTGTAGGCTGCATCTCACTGTGGTAGGCTGTAGGCTACATCTCACTGCAGTAGGCTGTAGGCTACATCTCATTGTAGTAGACTTTAGGCTGTCGGCTGCATCTCACTGTGGTAGACTATAGGCTTTAGGATACATCTCACTGTGGTAGGCTGTAGGCTGCATCTCACTGTGGTAGACTGTAGGCTACATCTCACTGCAGTAGGCTGTAGGCTGTAGGCTACATCTCATTGTAGTAGACTGTAGGCTACATCTCACTGTGGTAGGCTGTAGGCTGCATCTCACTGTAGTAGGCTGTAGGCTACATCTCACTGCAGTAGGCTGTAGGCTACATCTCATTGTAGTAGACTGTAGGCTGTAGGCTGCATCTCACTGTGGTAGGCTGTAGGCTACATCTCACTGCAGTAGGCTGTAGGCTACATCTCATTGTAGTAGACTTTAGGCTGTCGGCTGCATCTCACTGTGGTAAACTGTAGGCTTTAGGATACATCTCACTGTGGTATGCTGTAGGCTGCATCTCACTGTGGTAGACTGTAGGCTGTGGACTGTAGGCTATGTTGAGTTTATTTGGATCTCCATTTGCCTTTTGTTTACTGTGTTGGTTTACTGTTACTGGCCTAAATATAGATTGTGGCATGCCTTTATCGATCGGATATTTAGTTTACTCGGGCTACTACTTGGTACCGCTGGTTTGTTCTGTTCTCATTCATTCGCAGTTATGCCGGTATTCTAAGCCAAACTGCTATTCAGTATTTTTGCTTGCGTGCATGAATAACTAGGCTACTACTTTCAGCATTTAGTTTGTATTATTTTGCATTATTTTGGTAAGACAGCTAGGCTGTTTGTAATAGGTGAATTGCCCTATCTATCTTGTAGCCTATATGACCAAAATGGCCTAGCTGTAGGGTGCTGTCCATTGTGCTGCTACAGCGCATAAGAGATTTCAAAAGCACTCAATGATCTCGGAGTCTTTGCATTCAAACTTTATGTTTATTGTGGTATAGCCTGGCATAAGGAAAACTCAATAACATTCAGATGCAAGAACCCCCCCCAAATTTTTTTTTTTCCTCCTCGCCAATTTCAACTGCCCCCTTAGTCACTTTATCCTGCCGCTAGGTCTGGGGCACAGACGTCAGTTCAATTTACACACTTCTGCTTCATCTTTGATAGTGTGGTTGAAAACCTATTATCTGGCAATGACCAAAATATAGAGACATAAAATCCTCTTTGTCGTAGGGTCGACCTTCCACCTCTGTTGTCTTGGTTGGAACCTTTTGTTCACCTAAAAACAATACCCCAAGGCATTAGAATTGCACCAGAGGTACAGACGGGAGATGCTCCACGTGGTTAGATATGGTATGTATCATGCATCCCACTGGGGAAAAAATGTCATTTCAACAAACAATCATGTGTTTGTTGTTTCTTGAATTAATGTGTGTGTTTGGTTTTACTATCCTTGTTGCGAACAGAAGTCCCCACAAGGATAGTAAAACAAGGAAAAGTGGGGACTGTTTTTTTAGGATTAAGGGGTTTGTGGGTGATGAGCCACTCAGTACCTTGCTATTCCCCTGTGAGGATCCTGATTACAATGTTTTATTTTACTAGGCAAGTCAGTTAAGAACAAATTCTTATTTACAATGACGGCTTAGGAACAGTGGGTTAACTACCTTGTTCAGAGTTTTACCTTGGCAGCTCAGGGATTCGATCTGGCAACCTTTCGGTTACTGGCCCAACGCTCTAACCACTAGGCTACCTGCCACCCCTGATGTGTAATCATCAGAGATGATGTAAAAAGGCCTTGCCACGAGACACACTCGTCCTAAAGTCCTAGCATACAAATGCGCGCATACACACACACACACACACACACACACACACACACACACACACACACACACACACACACACACACACACACACACACACACACACACACAGACACACAGACACACAGACACATTGTTTGGGGTTAGGCTAGAGCTAGGCGATATGAAAAAAATCCATATCGCGATAAATTGCCTGAATTGATGCGATAAAGATAAATAGAATGCTGAGTTTATAACAATGTGCACAACAGTTATTTTTTTATTTTCATGATCCTTTAACCTACTGATACTAGTTTGATGGTTTTAGCCATCAATTGTCCCACTAACAATCACACAAACTTCACATTTCTCAAGTACAGACTACTTATCGTAAGGAAGGATATCAGCAGAGTGCCTACTATAAGAGCTCAGCAAGGCCAAATCCACAATCTTCTGTGAATCAGTGCACCATCTAGGCCATGTATACCTAAAGATCCTAACCTCTTGATGAGCTGGTGCAGTAGTCCTACTAACTTGGTTGGTGTTTTAGGGTTACGAAGGCCGCTACAGCTACACTACCTCCATCCTCTGGGAAATGTGCCTGGCTCTGCATTCATCAGTGTCTCTAGCTCCTCACGTGCCTCCTGGGTACACCGCCAATGGTCTCAGGGAAGTGGCATCCTACTTCTGACACCAGTGCTGCGAGTTCAGGGGATAGCCTGCCCTGAATGGGATGGAAACCCACAACCTTGGGTCTGTCAGTCTGACATCTAAACTATTGCACCAGAGATGTACAGTCAATCTACAGTAAATGTGTTGGCCAATGGTGTTTGTGATATAGGATACTAGAATATTGTCATCCCTTTAGGTTTATAGATTGATTGATAGTCTGATGCTACTGAGACCAACAATTAAACTATACCGTATAGTGCTATCTTTTTATGTTATTCAAGAGATCATTTAGTTGATATGTCATTTCAGTGCACAGTGCAGCACACATTTTGTTTCTAAAATGCTTAGTGGCTAGACTATGGTAGGCCAGTGCAGAACCTAAAGACCAAAGTCCATGCACTGACTGCTGTTCACTCAGGAGTCAATGCCCGCAAGACCATGGGAACCCCGTAAATCAAGTTTGACATGCAACATTTCCTGGTGCATAGCACAGCTCCAGTAGGCCTAATTGTGAACCGAGAGTAGTTTACGGACTATTTCATTCTTGCTGCACACTCACTCCCAGTTGGATAGTAATTCATAATGTAAAACTAATAATGATTGTGTAGAAATAGCACATAGAAGGGATTTGATGTCAGTCACTTGGTATGATGCGAGTTCTCGGTGACAAAAATTCCTGTTGACTGTCCCTTTAAACTGGAACAAGAAAATAGCTTTTGAACGGGCTTTTGCGCGTGCGTAGCAATATAATGGGGTCGAGGCGATACTGGAGTACAGAGCGCATTCCTAAAGGAAAATAGGTAAATAAAGTTCAATTCTTTACCATTTTCATTTGACAAATTAAATGCCTTGAATATTTCGTGTGTTCTTGAAGCGGCCCGCGGAAATATCTCCTCATTGGAATGATAGGAGTCGTTTGTTACAATGTAGTAAAGCAGACCGGGAGGTTGGATACAGATCATCCGCTTGTCAGCAAGCGAACCGTTAACCGTTAACCGTTAGCAAGACAAGCGTCAATCTCAGATGTTATCCATGACACATATAGGCAGCTATAATAATATTAATAATATCCCCAAAGATTACATCATGTATTTGATATAGCAGTCACTATAACTTATGTTTTAACTGTTCTAAAAAAAAAACGCTTGAACAATTCACATCCTGTGCGGCTTTCCAGGAGACGGTCAGAGCTGGCGCGTACGGCGCTGTGTTTATTACATTTGTGTTGGTCTTTCAGGCTATTTCGGTCATGGCAGTAACATTCCTGTCACCCTGGTTAGCTTTGGGTCAGTCGGTTTTTAGCCACGGATGTCTGAAATTCACAGCACACTGCTTGTGACGGTCATTTCCATTGGGCGGTTGTTAGGGCAGCACTTCAGTGGGAATAATAGTGAACATTGACGCTCTGTGGGAAAAGTGTCCTGAACACCCAGTGGAAATGATGGCCTACTTTCTAGTTTGGATATGTAGAATTCTGTAAATATCTGAACCACCTGTTGTATGACTCAGCTGTTGACCCGTTTCTGCTCATTAAAGTTGGTAACTGTTTTTGGTGAATGTTTTTCTATCAACAGACACTGTCACCCATCCCAAACAGAACAGAAGGAATCATGCGGAGTGGTAAGTTGTAGGCTATCCCCTAGGCCTACTAATCTACCTGCAGGGAAGGGCCTTGTTTAAACTCCATAACATGGTTGACCCAGGAAAATACAGTGAGTCTAATCTGGCATTCCTGGGGCGTTTAAACACAATATGGTTCCTGTCCACAGCCTCTGGTCTGATCCCAGATCAGCTAAACAGAG
Source organism: Salmo trutta (assembly GCF_901001165.1). Classification (NCBI taxonomy): domain Eukaryota; kingdom Metazoa; phylum Chordata; class Actinopteri; order Salmoniformes; family Salmonidae; genus Salmo; species Salmo trutta. The sequence continues at coordinate 10,170,172 of NC_042973.1, read as the reverse complement.
GGCTGCTCTGTCCGCCTGTCTTGATTCCAAGAGCTAGTTTCTCTTATGCTGGCCATGGTTGGCCCTTCTAATCAAAGAAGCTTTTGTTTTATACAGAAATGTAGTTAGTAGGCATTTCCCTCTTTTTCTACTTTCTTTGTATCAACCTCTGCCTCTTTTTCTCTTTGCCTCTCTCTATCCCGAGTGGCACAGTGTTCTAAGACACTGTATCTCAATACTAGAGGCGTCACTACAGACACCCAGGTTCGAATCCAGACTGTATCACAAAGGGCCATGATTGGGAGTCCCATAAGGCGGTGCACAATTGGCCCAGCAACGTCCGGGTTTGGCCGGTGGAGGCCGTCATTGTAAATAAGAATTTGTTCTTAACTGACTTGCCTAGTTAAATTAAATCCATGCCTCTCGCTATCTCTCTCTCTCGCTCTCTCTATCCCTCCCCCTCTATCCTCTCCCTCCTCTCTCGCTCCGTCCCTCTCTCTCTATCCCTCCCTCTCTCTCTATCCCTCCTATCCCTCTCTCTCTCTCTATCCCTCCCTATCTCTCTCTCTATACCTCCCTCTCTCTCAATCCCTCCCTCTCTCTATCCCTCCCTATCTCTCTCTCTATCCCTCTCTCTCTCTATCCCTCCTTCTCTTTTTCTCTCTCTCTATCCCTCTCTCCTATATATTTCTCTCTATCCCTCCCTTCTCTGTCCCTCTATCCCTCCCTCTCTCTCTACCCATCTCTCTCTCGCTCCCTCTCTATTCCTGCTTCTCTCCGTCTCTCTCTCCACCTCCATCCCTCTCTCTCTATCCCCCTCTCCGTCTGTCTGTTTCCGTCTCTCTCTCTCTGATCTTCCTTTCTTTTTCTCCCTTCTCTTTCCCTCCCTTCATGTTTTCTCTCTCTCTCTGACAGTGTTCTTGCCGTCGGACCTCGCCAACACAGTGCTGAGGCGTCTGCGCAGGGACAACGGCTACCTGCTAGAGGAGATCCGTCAGGGTAACATCCAGAGAGAGTGCAGAGAGGAGATCTGCACATACGAGGAAGCCAGGGAGGCCTTTGAGAACGATGAGAAAACTGTGAGTGAGATGCACGCAACCAGGGTTGGGGTGAATTCCATTTCAATTCAGGAAGTAAATGCTAAGCATTAAGGACAATTTGAATGTTTGACTTCCTTGTTGACTTTCTAAATTGAAATGGAATTGACCCCAACCCTGTATGCAACACACACAATTCTCTTTGTTTTGCTCTTGCTCCCTTATTGAGAGACACACACATTCTCACTCTAACAAAAACACTTGTAGTCCTACTCCAGTGTGCTGGCCAGTGGAATGTTCCTGTTTTTCAGGAAGGGGTGATAGTCAGCAAGAAGAGCAGCTGACTCCTTGAGAAAGAGAGAGAGCTGCTCAGTAGGGAGAGGATCATTACAATATCTATTGTCAGGGTGGGAAGGCAGTCAGTCACACAGAGGGATGTAGTGCATCACACACATACGGACAACTGTGTGTGTGTGTGTGTGTGTGTGTGTGTGTGTGTGTGTGTGTGTGTGTGTGTGTGTGTGTGTGTGTGTGTGTGTGTGTGTGTGTGTGTGTGTTTTCTGAAGCGTGACATTCAGAACGTTGCAGATGGAAATGGCATTTCTAGAACATTCCATATTACAGTGAAATCTTGATTATTTGTTACATTCACGTTCATTTCTTTGTTATATTCTTTAACATATAACTCATGCCCCTTGATTTTATTCTAAGCGGATAATTCTGAAGGTGTATCTCTCTGATTGGCTGCAGCAACAGTTCTGGGAGGAGTATGTGCGGGAGAGCAGTGGCGGGCAGCAGTTGGAGGGCAGAGTCCACTCCCTTTACCTGATCCTCCCCTTGCTCCTGGTGCTCCTGATCTCCGGCGTGGCCATCACTGTGTGGCGCTGCCACTCCCGCAAGCGCTCGGAACGCAACCCCGCCCTGGGCCACTCCCACCGGGACCCCACCCTATCGTTGATCTCCATGGACCAGCTCAGCGTCAACAGCAGCCCCGCCGACCCGGGCTCGGAGGTCACGTCGACGAGGGGAGGCAGAGGAGATCCACCCCCGTCCTACGAGGAGGTGGTCGGCCACACAGATGTGCACATAGAGACAGAGCCTCCGCCGTATGAGGACATCATTGGCCATGGGAAGTGATGTGACCCCCCCCCCCTCCATGCCCCGTCTCAACTGACCCTCCTCTCTCTCTGGCCCCCATCCAGCTAGATCAGGGGTGTCAAACTCATTCCATGGAGGGCCGCCTGTCTGCTGGTGTGTTTTTTCCCCTCTCAATTCAGACCTAAACCAGCTGAGGGGAGGTACTAACTAATCAATGACCTTCATTTATCAATCAGGTCCAAGGGAGGGAAAACCTCAGTGGAAGGAAGGAGGGAAAACCTCAGTGGAAGGAAGGAGGGAAAACCTCAGTGGAAGGAAGGAGGGAAAACCTCAGTGGAAGGAAGGAGGGAAAACCTCAGTGGAAGGAAGGAGGGAAAACCTCAGTGGAAGGAAGGAGGGACAACCTCAGTGGAATAAGTTTGACACATGAGCTTAGATCCTCCTGCCCTGTCTCACCCTCCGTCTCACCTCCCTCTAACTGTTATGTTACTACACTAACTCAGAGGTGTTGGATGCAATAACGTTGATGCTTGCACTGACCATCAGATAGGGGTGGAGTGATGGTGACGATGATACCAAATGTTTGATTTTGATATACCCAAATGTACAGTTATTTAACCATACTGCCATACATCAGTGATGTTATGACTACCCTGGAGGCTTGATGAATGGTGCATTGTAGGGTGTAAAGTAAAAAAAGAAAACAGTTCTGATTTCCATACTTCTAAAAAAGGAAATATATATATGGCAAAAATAACTAGTTTTTAATTTTTTTTACAATTCACTATATATATATATATATATATATATATATATATATATATACACACACACCGGTAGTTGTTTTGAATGTTCGGGGAGTGAATTGTAAAAAAAATAAAAAGTAGTCATTTTTGCCATACATTTTGGTTAGCTTTGTATACGTAGACTTGGATGGGTCTATCCCAGCGTCATATGAATTAGTCAGGGACAGTCAATATTCTCAGACCACATTCCCTACGGCTGCATCCCAAATGGTACCCTATTCCCTATGTAGTGCACTAATTTTGACTAGTCCACATGGGTATTAGTGCACTAAATAGGGCATAGAGTCTCCGTGTGACATTATGGGAGCTGTGCTGGCATGCAGCGCAGGCGTGACCTGCGAGGGAACATGGGACAGGAAGCTACAGACAATTACCCATTTTCTCTCTTTGGTCTACATACAGTATTAAATGTCACTACGCACAGTGCATGTGTGTGAGAGCGCATTTTTCTTTTACTGTGGATAACACTGACTGTATTGATAACAACGGTATGAAGAACATGAGGTGTGTGACAGAAGGCACTTGTGTTGAGGATCAAACTGAGCCGTTTGATAATGAATACTAGGACACAGTTGGTTTGGTTCTACTCAGCACTACTCACCAATAATATCATCAGCTATTGGTCAACTGTATATTTTACATGCTAATTATGCAACTGGGCGACTAAATGCAGACATCCTTAACACTAAATATCTGCGTAATATTCATTATTATAAGTGATATTGATACATGTAATATGACAAATGGCCCTGTAAACACTTATTTCTTGAGACAATGTAGAGTTTGACCGGGGTTCAATCTTATCCGCGTCAAAGTGCGTTGACATTTTAACAGTAATTCCCGATTGTGCCGACATTGCAACGTTTACTGTTAATGCGATCTCAGCGAACGGTGGGAACATTGCCTTTAGAAGGCGTATTGTCGACAGCGTTCTACGGATTGAAGTACGGCCTTTGTCTGCACAATAATATTTACACTGTAATTGTGCAGTTTCTCAACAACGCTTGTGTGATTATTTTTGTAGATTTGTTTTGCGTTGCATCACAACCATTCTGCCAAATGTGTTATACATCAGTTGTAGGGCTTGAGTGTGCACGGGGCCTGTGTAATCTGTACACCGGAGATGTATGAGAGGACTGACCTGTGGAACTGCAGCACTTGTCCCTATGCTATATGACCTGTGATTGGGATGTGCTGGTTGAGGTAGCCATTTTGGTTGGGTTTATGGCCCTGTCCAGAAATGGCCCTTACACCTTAAACCAGGGCTCTCCAATCCTGTTCCTGGAGAGTTACCCTCCTGTAGGTTCTCTCTCCAATCCTGTTCCTGGAGAGTTACCCTCCTGTAGGTTCTCTCTCCAATCCTGTTCCTGGAGAGCTACCCTCCTGTAGGTTTTCACTCCAACCCCAGTTGTAACTAACCTGGTTCAGCTCATCAACCAGCTAATTATTAGAATCAGGTGTGTTAGATTAGGGTTGGACTGAAAACCTACAGGAAGGTAGCTCTTCAGGAACAGTGTTGGAGAGAAACCCTACAGGAAGGTAGCTCTTCAGGAACAGGGTTGGAGAAACCCTACAGGAAGGTAGCTCTTCAGGAACAGTGTTGGAGAGAAACCCTACAGGAAGGTAGCTCTTCAGGAACAGGGTTGGAGAAACCCTACAGGAAGGTAGCTCTTCAGGAACAGTGTTGGAGAGAAACCCTACAGGAAGGTAGCTCTTCAGGAACAGGGTTGGAGAAACCCTACAGGAAGGTAGCTCTTCAGGAACAGTGTTGGAGAGAAACCCTACAGGAAGGTAGCTCTTCAGGAACAGGGTTGGAGAACCCTTCCCTAAACACTTGTGGAGATCTGAGAGGATTTGATGGTTAAAGCAGGGATGGGGCAACTTTGATGGTGGTGGGGGCTACAAAAAAACTCATGAGGGACTGCATACCCACATCCCCCCCCTTGACAGCAGATAAGTATACTTAATTTCATACAATTCTACTCATTTTGCCATGGGGCAGAGGAAAAATTGCTGTTTAACAGTAAATTTCCTGCAATTCTGCACATTTTGCCATAGGGTGGAGAGAATTTTTTTGCAGTTAATATCTGATTGAGATTAACAAAATCAATAGGGGCCCCCGGCTTATAATTTTACCATAATAAAAAGTTTAGATTGCTTGTTTTAGTGACCAGCTATGTAAAAATGTTTAGCTGACATGAGCTAATTGAACGACTAATCAGTGACTAGACGTAAGAGAAACGGCTGATGCACAACCACATTTGGAAATTGCACTTTGTGTTTTCTATTGTAACTCTCAACAGTAGTAAGTTGAAACCCTGACAGTTCCTATCATTATATTACTGATCTGATGGCCTTCGAAAGGGTCAGTTTCCCAGCCCTGTGCTAAAGCAATATGGGGATAGTTCCACCTTTCCCTCTGATAACAACTATTCCACCAAGCCTATTTTGCTTATATCTGTCCAATCATTTCAGATCTTTTAAGTGTCTATATGTAGGTGGTAGAAGACATGAGTTTCTGGACATGACCTATTATTGTACTGTTACCTTTTGAAATCCTGTTTTTACAATGCCTTAAGCAAACACATTCATGTAAATATATGGTAAACCTTTGGATATGTACTGAGCTTGAATTAATTTGTAATAAAATACTTTCAAACATGTGGAGCCATCTTCTGTAAGTGCCTCCAAATGTATCCAACCCTTTCCTTGTAGTATAAAACAAAAGCATGACGTGAGTACCATCTTTATCCATCCTGTGGACAATCTCTGCTATTTAAAAATGCTGTTTAAACAATCGTAACTATATATGTAGTGATTCATTAACCATGCCTAAATAGACCTGACCATTGCACCACCTGTTTGCTTCAGTGTGAATACACCCCTGGGTCTAACATGGCTGTGTTTACACAGGCAGCCCAATTATTATATTTTTTTCCACTAATGGGTCTTTGGACCAATCACGTCACATCAGCTCTTTTTCAGAGCTGGGCTTGTATTCAGCATTTCACTGTAAGGTGTACACCTGTTGTATTCTGCAAGGTCTACACCTGTTGTATTCTGCATTACTCTGTAAGGTCTACACCTGTTGTATTCGGCACATGACAATTTAAAAAAAAATCTGATTTGTGTGTTTTTAAAAAAAAACGGGCTGCCCAACTAGCTTCTTTAAGTATGTAACCAAACAATCCTGGTGCCCTCCCCCTTTCTGGCTCACCAGACTAGATCCTGGGTTAGAGAACAGAAGATCACAAGCTCCAATCTTGACGATGCACTTTCTCATAGAACTTGTATTAATAAATTCTGTTGGTGGATGACAGATAGGATATAAAAACATATTTAATGATGTTTTACATCAACGGCGTAGCCCACACACACCGAGGGGTTCAGATCCACTTTCTCTTCTTGTACACATTCAGCACGAACAGATAGAAGAAAACAGTTTGAAAACGGTTTTTCCTTTTCCCCCCTCATCTGTTTGGTGCCTAGACTGCCTGGTGAACACAACCAGAGGGCACTGAGAGACAGATGAAGCAATCGATCCAAAAAGGAAAAGACATCCATGATAAAGCAATTCAGGCAGTGGTAACAAGGCTTATCAGACACAGACATTATTAAAACAAAGTGTAAAAGCAATAAGAGCGAGTGTGCTTTTTCTAGTAACACTAGCTAAGTGTCTGTGATGAGTTTGCAGTTGAGTTGACCAATGAGAAAAAGCAACGATCTGCAGTTGAAAGGGGACAGACACCTGTTCCAGTCATCACCAGGTTGAGTCAGGATGTTATCGCCATGGCAACGTCCGTGTCAGACCCACTCCTTAGGGTTTCGTAACACCTCCAGCATATCGGCCTCCAGGGTGCCTTTAGGAGGCTCATGCATGTACTCCCACCTGGGGAGAGAGAATACCGTCAGCATGAATGAGAGACCTGGGGCTACTTCAGAGTTGACTCCACAGGCCCGTCTCTGGTTGATACAATAGGACGCACCACACGGACATACTGAGTACCGTCTCCTTGACTCAACGGGAAGCCAGCTCTCATTTCCTTTCAAATTCATCTGTTTTATGGTTATTGTTTTAACGTTGTTTCTTACCCTGGCTGCGGTACACTACGTTTCCCAATTGGAACAATAAAGAAATGGATTATATGATTGGAAGATTGATTGGTAATATGATTGATTGGTAGATTGACTGACACTAGCATTTCCCTCTCTGAACCTGTGCTATTAACCAGGGAGAGATGATCACGACGCTGATGTGATCCCTATTCTCATGTCTGTTCAACAACACACATACATTCCTGTAGACAGTAGCACACCCATAGTCCTCACCAGCCCAGTACCCAATCACCAGTGATATACACTCAGCGCTAGCAGCAGCAGCACGACCGTGTGATGCCACAGAACTCACTTGGCTGTGAGGGGCAGGGACATGAGGATGCTCTCGATCCTGGAGCCTGGCGTGGCCAGTCCAAACTTCACCCCTCTGTCATACACCAGGTTAAACTCCACATACCTGAAAACACACACGCACAAGTTAGAGACAGAAGACAGGCATGATTGTGAGAATTCACACACGGTGTATTTATTAAATGGCACACACATCATCTGTACCCACCTTCCTCTCCGCACCTGCTGCCAGTCCTTCTCCTCTGGGCTGAAGGGATCATTGAGGTGTTTCTGGACGATGGGCAGGTAACAGGGCACCACGGTCTGGGCACAGCTCCTAACGAAGCTGAACGCCTCCTCCTGGCTGGGAGAGTCCAGGTCGTCAAAGAAGATGCCACCGATGCCCCGCGTCTCGCCACGATGGGGGATGTAGAAGTACCGGTCACACCTACAGGGCAGCACAGCAGGAGGAGTGTTTTGAATGAACTAAGCTTGAGGAAACATGTTCTGTTGCATGGTAGCACTACTTATACTGCTTTAGAACTTAGATTCAGCAGGCTTTAAATAAAGTGTTTCCCATGTTATTAAGATTTACAGTCCCTGCAAAATTGCATAACAACTGGTACAGTGCAGTACCATCAGAGTCTGAGCCCCGTCTAAGCCGGGGAGTGGTGGTGGTGGGGGGGTTCTACTAAACTATATGGAACAGTTTTAAGGAGGTCATACCAAGGATCATTTAGCTATTTGATTTAGAATTTTAAGACCCATTGAAGTATCCAAAATATATATATATTTAAAAAATTATATTTGAAGAGCATTTATTTTTTGGTCATACTGCTATACAACACTGAATAACATATTCACTACATGGAACAACAGAGTCCCAAAAACATGTAAAAAAGGAAGTATATTCTGATGCGTCTCTCATATATTTGAGAGGAAAACTTTTTTACATGCATTTAACCCCATATATTTGGCATTAAATATATACATATATACTTCCATACATGTTTTCAACTGGTACCGGGGGACCTTCAGATGAGTCTTGTGAGGCCTGTGGGGGTCTGAGAGGAAAACAACCGACATGTACTGTTAGCTTCATTAAATAGTACCCGCAAAACACCAGTCTCAACGTCAACAGTGAAGAGGCGACTCCTGGATGCTGGCCTTCTAGGCAGAGTTTCTCTGTCCAGTGTCTGTGTTCTTTTGCCCATCTTAATCTTTTATTTTTATTGGTCAGTCTGAGATATGGCTTTTTCTTTGTAACTCTGCCTGGAAGGCCAGCATCCAGGAGTCACCTCTTCACTGTTGACGTTGAGACTGGTGTTTTGCAGGTACTATTTAATGAAGCTGCAAGTTGAGGACTTGTGAGGCGTCTGTTTCTCAAACTAGACACTCTAATGTACTTGTCCTCTTGCTCAGTTGTGCACCGGGGCCTCCCACTCCTCTTTCTATTCTGGTTAGAGCCAGTTTGCGCTGTTCTGTGAAGGGAGTAGTACACAGCGTTGTATGAGATCTTCAGATTCTTGGCAATTTGGAATAACCTCGCATGGAATAACCTTCATTTCTCAAAACAGGAATAGACTGACGAGTTTCAGAAGAAAGTCTGTTTCTGGCCATTTTGAGCCTGTAATCGAACCCACAAATGCTGACGCTCCAGATACTCAACTAGTCTAAAGAAGGCCAGTTGTATTGCTTCTTTAAATCAGGACAACAGTTTCCAGCTGTGCTAACATAATTGCAAAAGGGTTTTCTAATGATCAATTAGCCTTATAAAATTATAAAATTGGATTAGCTAACACAACGTGCCATTGGAACAGGAGTGATGGTTACTGATAATGGGCCTCTGTACGCCTATGAAGATTTTCCATATTCCAGCAACAATAGTCATTTACAACAATAACAATATCTACACTGTATTTATGATCAAATTGATGCTATTTTAATGGACAAAAAAAATGTGCTTTTCTTTCAAAAACAAGGACATTTCTAAGTCACCCCAAACTTTTCAACGGTAGTGTATATGTCCTTGAGACTCTAACCTTTGTAAAGAGGGGTGTAGCCCAAACGGTTCATATTAGTGTGTAGCCAAAAACGGTTCAGACAGAAGTCGACAGACCGGCTGTACCGAATTTAGACGAGTCTCCTGACACTTGTGGAGGTGGTAGAGCAAAGGTCGTGAAAGTCTCGTCTTTCCATAGAGACGTCGTAATAGTTTTATAGGCCAAACCGTTCGGATGCTACAGACGATTTTGTGAGAAGACTGATTTTCGGGATGTCTCATGGTCTGACAAACACCACTCTAGCTCTGTCACCTGTCATAGTGATACATCGGCGGAGGTGGTGGATTGAAATGCATCCAATGCAAAAAAAAACAGATCTCTAGTTTAAACTGACGGATTTTTGTATTATGCCAATGAGATTTCCTTGCGGGCATCGACCTCGGGCTGAAAACATGGTAGAAATGTAGAGCTACTAGATTCAATGACTCTAGACACAGAGGTAGTTATTAGGTTAGAATAATGATATTACGCTAAATGAAAATGCAACCAAAAGTTATTTAAAAATACAACTACTGTATGTTTGACTTGAGAAGTTCAAGATAATGTCAACCTGGGGGAAAAAAATGGCAGAACTGAATGAATGTGTAAAACGCAAAGAGCCTATAGGAAGCCACACAACACTGACACACAAAGATGAACAGTACCCACACTCACTCACAATGTAATTTTCTATCTAGATACCACTGAACAAACGGTCTTCTTATCAATGCTGAACAGTAGAGGCCCACCCAGTGTAGTCACACACACACACACACACTTTTTTCACATCGTGTCACAGATACGTGTCGTACCACTTCTTGAAGTCGGGGTAGTACTGAGGGTGATGTTTGTCACAGGCCTCCTTCAGACTGTTGTGAAAGTGAGCACCATCCTCCTTATTGACATAGGTAGGAGTCAGGTCTGTACCCCCACCAAACCACCACTGTTTAGTACCTGGGGGGAGAAAAGAAAGAAAGAGACAAGAGTGATCATTCATTATGTCCGCTCTGACTATTGAATGGTATGAGATCATAGGTCACAGCCTCACCGTCTCCTTCTTCTATCTCAAAGTATCTGTAGTTGAAGTGCACTGTGGGAATGTGGGGGTTCGTGGGGTGGATGACGGAGCTCACGCCCATGGCACAGAACGGCAGCTTGCCTGGGAGAGGACAAAACAATACAATTAAATACAATTCATCTCAACCATAGTCCGACTCAAGGTTCCAATCCTGATTCCTTTAACACATTCTGTTATCAGAACGGCCATCTCTGGTCTTGGGTGAACCATGTACCATGAGGTGACACACTGTACTGCAAGACAACAGAAAGTTCTGCTGTAGTTTATGAGGTTGATATGAACTCTGAGGGCTTTACTCACCATCTTTTCCTTTGAGGACCTTCCCTCTGCTGCGCATCTGCTTGGCGGCCTCCTCGGTCAGGTTCCCAAACACCACGGACACGTTAACCCCCGCCTTCTCAAACACCTTCCCATCCTGCAACACACAGCTGATGCCCCCGCCACCTGAAAGACAGACAGACGGATTGACCGACCAATGGACGAACAGAGACGGAAACAGACAGGCATGGACGAACAGAGACGGAAACAGACAGGCATGGACGAACAGAGACGGAAACAGACAGGCATGGACGAACAGAGACGGAAACAGACAGGCATGGACGAACAGAGACTGAAACAGACAGGCATGGACGAACAGAGACGGAAACAGACAGGCATGGACGAACAGAGACGGAAACAGACAGGCATGGACGAACAGACAGACGGAAACAGACAGGCATGGACGAACAGACAGACGGAAACAGACAGGCATGGACGAACAGAGACGGAAAGACAGGCATGGACGAACATATAGGCAGCACAGAGACAGACAGGCAGACTTTATGTTATTACACTAAAGAAAGGCCCAAAACCCCAAGCACTTTGCTATATTGCCATACCAATACTGCCATGGGTTCAGAATAAGACCGTGTGGCTGGTTACTAGACCTATCTGGACTAAGGACAGGGTGGACAACCTTCGGATTAGTTTTTGTACATTCATTGAACACTTCTATGTTTTGCTTGTGTCATTGTGAATGTGCCAGGGTTGATAGTTGCCAGATCCGTAGTTGCCAGATAGGCCTAAGTAAGGTTATACACCGGATTTAGGTAGAGGTTGACTGACTAGTCTATCCATGGGCGCACATTGGCACGTGCCAACCGGGAGATACTTGCCTTCTTTCCGTTCCCATCGGTCCACTTTGAACTTGCCGCCGTCCACCTCCTCGAGCGCTCTGCAGAACTCCGCCTGCGTCTCCATGATCAGCATCTCCATCCTCGTGCACATCTCTTCTTTCCTCTGCTGCAGAACTTTGACGTCGGTACACGGCGGAGACATGAATGTCTTGCATTTCTCCGCTATCTCCGTGTCCTTCTCCTCGGTTTTGGGGATCACTGACGCCATTTCAGCTCGCTGAAAGTGAGTAGCGCCGGCCACAAACCCCGCCACTGCCGCCGCTGCTCCAGCTACCAGCACTGCGCCTCTCCTGGTTCGCCCAGTGGCTTTGGGAACCCATATCACTCTCGGAAGCGAAGTTAACCTGCGGACTGAAGTTTTAAGGAAGACAGAAAGGTGCGAGTCCACTCTGGAAGCTCCCTTTGAATAAGGAATCAAACATTGTCTCACGGTGGTTTGCGCCGTTCTGTTTATGGAATAAAGAACGATGGTAGCCATGAGTAGTAAATGATCTAGCTGTCGTCTCCGTGTAAAATGTACAAGTTGGTAGACATCTAGCAAAAACGGAGAAATACTATCACCAAGTTGACAGCCGTGCAGGCAGACACTTCTCTAAAGGTCCGGGGGGGTGTGTACTTGCTTTGAACCGAGCGATGAAGCCTGGGAAATGGTGTTTCCGAGGAGACTTTGCAGGCTTGTTTAAGTGATAGTGAACTGCAGCAAACAGCAAGACCCACAAGCCAGTGCTGTTCTGTAGGCGTGTCTTTACTAACCAGAACGTGACAAGGGACCCGTCGCGCTCTGTCAAGATAAGAGGAATTGGCGCATAATGACTGATGGATTTATTTTCTTGTTCCTGTAACGCACGAAGAAAATGATGCCATATGCATTTTTTTCTCACACAAATCGTAGATTAAAATGATCAGAAAAAGGATTGCTTTGTGCTCCAACCTTTTTAAAAAGGTTGTACAATATTAAAGCTGCCCCATTACGCAGACGAACGGAAGTGTGTTTGGGTTGGTTCTTCTATCCTTGTGGTGGACCTAAAATCCTCACAAGGATAGAAAAACATGGAACATTCTCCCTTGTGGGGACACGTCTTCATGAGGACAAATGTTATTTTAAGTTTAGGGGTTAGATTTATGGTTAGGGTTACAATTAGGGTTGGAATTAGGATAAGAGGTGGGTTAGGGGTTTGGGAAAATAGGATTTCGAATGGAAATTAATTTTAGATCACTATAAGAATAGAATAACAAAACGTATTTGTGTGTGTGTCTGTTTTCTGGTTTAAGCATGTGCATGTTGTTCTAATTATCTATGACAACAGCAATATTAACCCCTAATTAGTTACGCCAGGGAGAGGAAGAAGCAGAGGAGATGATCTGGACCGGTGTTCTGGCTGAATCACGAACATGTAGGCCGGTAAAACAGACAGACAGAGTCCATAGAAGAGGATATAATACAAACGTGTTTTATTTTTATTCGCGGTGTGTTTATTTTGATGGGATTGTATTTGCAACTTCTCTATTGCATACATAGCTCTTCGTTTGTTGTTATTTTAGGCTTTTGTCATACAATAAAGCGTGTAGACTATGTTTGTAGAAATAGCAGCCAATTGTTAAGCAATAAGGCCCGAGGGGGTGTGGTACAGCTAGTGGCGGATCTTAATCACGACGCAACGCGGATACACCACAAACCCCAGAGGTGCCTTATTGCTATTATAAACTGGTTACCAATGTAACTAGAACAATACAAATACATGTTGTATCGGTATACGGCTTTCAGCCAGTCAGCAATCAGGGCTTGAACCACCCTGTTATAATAATATTTAGACTACGGAGAGCTTTATCCCATTCTAGGCTGTTTACTCGTGGACCATAGAAACCAGACTACGTCTGACTGTTTGTCACATCATGCTATCCTGTTGTATCAGCAGGATTTTACAAGCTGCAATACATCTAACAGTAACTCCGATCGCAGTTAAGACAGTGTATCTCACAATATCGTCCCATAATGTAATGCAAACTGCAGCTGTAGCAGGTTGAAGTGTTTCTCCTGCGCTATGCATCATTCGGCCAGGAGAGGGTCATCATGAGTCAGAATGAATACAGGTCCACTATACTATATGACTGATGATCTGTGAGTTGAACGCTTGTGATGCGTGCTTACAGAGTTGGGAATTGTATTCTCTTTTTGTGTTACGAGGGATTGTCAGTGCACAAACTGCCCCGATCTGGTGTAAATTGAAAGAGAATTGACTTTGGCCTAAAGGCAAATATGGATACTCTTTGAAAGTTCAAAGTTGGGGCAATCTTCACCAGTGGAGGCTGCTGAGTTGAGGAAGGCTCATAATCATTTCTGGAACGGCGCTAATGGAATGGTATCTAACAGATATAATCCATTTGTTTGATACCATTCCAGCGTATTCCGCTCCAGGATTACCACAAGCCCGTCCTCCCCAATTAAGGTACCACCAACCTCCTGTGGACTTCACCAGTGGGCCTGCTCTGGTTGATCCTGTCTGGTTGATCCTGTCTGGTTGATCCTGTCTGGTTGTTCTGCTTCATTTGAAAAAGACAAGTCAGGTGGTGACCAGCACCAGGACCCAATAGGAGAATGAGGACAACATTTTTGAAGGACCTGGATTGGCTGATCAGAGAGGAGGGGAGGGGTGACTGCCAGGTAAATCAGTGGGGATTGGTTGATCAGGGAAGAGGGGAGGAACGACGGCCAGGTAGGTCAGTGGGGATTGGTTGATCAGCGAAAAGGGGAGGAGCGACAGCCAGGTAGGTCAGTGGGGATTGGCTGATCAGTGAGGAGGGGAGGAGTGACTGGCAGTAGGTCAGTGGGGATTGGCTGATCAGTGAGGAGGGGAGGAGTGACTGGCAGTAGGTCAGTGGGGATTGGTTGATCAGTGAGGAGGGGAGGAGTGACTGGCAGTAGGTCAGTGGGGATTGGTTGATCAGTGAGGAGGGGAGGAGTGACTGGCAGTAGGTCAGTGGGGATTGGCTGATCAGTGAGGAGGGGAGGAGCAAAGGCCTGGTAGGTTAGTGGGGATTGGCTGATCAGTGAGGAGGGGAGGAGTGACTGGGAGTAGGTCAGTGGGGATTGGCTGATCAGTGAGGAGGGGAGGAGTGACTGGCAGTAGGTCAGTGGGGATTGGTTGATCAGTGAGGAGGGGAGGAGTGACTGGGAGTAGGTCAGTGGGGATTGGCTGATCAGTGAGGAGGGGAGGAGTGACTGGCAGTAGGTCAGTGGGGATTGGCTGATCAGTGAGGAGGGGAGGAGTGACTGGCAGTAGGTCAGTGGGGATTGGCTGATCAGTGAGGAGGGGAGGAGTGACTGGCAGTAGGTCAGTGGGGATTGGTTGATCAGTGAGGAGGGGAGGAGTGACTGGCAGTAGGTCAGTGGGGATTGGCTGATCAGTGAGGAGGGGAGGAGTGACTGGGAGTAGGTCAGTGGGGATTGGCTGATCAGTGAGGAGGGGAGGAGTGACTGGGAGTAGGTCAGTGGGGATTGGTTGATCAGTGAGGAGGGGAGGAGTGACTGGCAGTAGGTCAGTGGGGATTGGCTGATCAGTGAGAAGGGGAGGAGTGACTGGCAGTAGGTCAGTGGGGATTGGCTGATCAGTGAGGAGGGGAGGAGTGACTGGCAGTAGATCAGTGGGGATTGGCTGATCAGTGAGGAGGGGAGGAGTGACTGGCAGTAGGTCAGTGGGGATTGGTTGATCAGTGAGGAGGGGAAGAGTGACTGGCAGTAGGTCAGTGGGGATTGGCTGATCAGTGAGGAGGGGAGGAGTGACTGGCAGTAGGTCAGTGGGGATTGGTTGATCAGTGAGGAGGGGAGGAGTGACTGGGAGTAGGTCAGTGGGGATTGGCTGATCAGTGAGGAGGGGAGGAGTGACTGGCAGTAGGTCAGTGGGGATTGGTTGATCAGTGAGGAGGGGAGGAGTGACTGGCAGTAGGTCAGTGGGGATTGGCTGATCAGTGAGGAGGGGAGGAGTGACTGGCAGTAGGTCAGTGGGGATTGGTTGATCAGTGAGGAGGGGAGGAGTGTGGGAGTAGGTCAGTGGGGATTGGTTGATCAGTGAGGAGTGACTGGCAGTAGGTCAGTGGGGATTGGCTGATCAGTGAGGAGGGGAGGAGTGACTGGCAGTAGGTCAGTGGGGATTGGCTGATCAGTGAGGAGGGGAGGAGTGACTGGCAGTAGGTCAGTGGGGATTGGTTGATCAGTGAGGAGTGACTGGGAGGAGGTCAGTGGGGATTGGCTGATCAGTGAGGAGGGGAGGAGTGACTGGGAGTAGGTCAGTGGGGATTGGTTGATCAGTGAGGAGGGGAGGAGTGACTGGGAGTAGGTCAGTGGGGATTGGCTGATCAGTGAGGAGGGGAGGAGTGACTGGGAGGAGGTCAGTGGGGATTGGCTGATCAGTGAGGAGGGGAGAAGTGACTGGCAGTAGATCAGTGGGGATTGGCTGATCAGTGAGGAGGGGAGAAGTGACTGGCAGTAGATCAGTGGGGATTGGTTGATCAGTGAGGAGGGGAGGAGTGACTGGCAGTAGGTCAGTGGGGATTGGCTGATCAGTGAGGAGGGGAGGAGTGACTGGCAGTAGGTCAGTGAGGATTGGCTGATCAGTGAGGAGGGGAGGAGTGACTGGGAGTAGGTCAGTGGGGATTGGCTAATCAGTGAGGAGGGGAGGAGTGACTGGCAGTAGGTCAGTGGGGATTGGCTGATCAGTGAGGAGGGGAGGAGTGACTGGCAGTTGGTCAGTGGGGATTGGCTGATCAGTGAGGAGGGGAGGAGTGACTGGCAGTAGGTCAGTGGGGATTGGCTGATCAGTGAGGAGGGGAGGAGTGACTGGCAGTAGGTCATTGGGGATTGGCTGATCAGTGAGGAGGGGAGGAGTGACTGGCAGTAGGTCAGTGGGGATTGGTTGATCAGTGAGGAGGGGAGGAGTGACTGGCAGTAGGTCAGTGGGGATTGGTTGATCAGTGAGGAGGGGAGGAGTGACTGGCAGTAGGTCAGTGGGGATTGGTTGATCAGTGAGGAGGGGAGGAGTGACTGGCAGTAGGTCAGTGGGGATTGGCTGATCAGTGAGGAGGGGAGGAGCAAAGGCCTGGTAGGTCAGTGGGAATTGGTTGATCAGTGAGGAGGGGAGGAGTGACTGGGAGTAGGTCAGTGGGGATTGGCTGATCAGTGAGGAGGGGAGGAGTGACTGGCAGTAGGTCAGTGGGGATTGGTTGATCAGTGAGGAGGGGAGGAGTGTGGGAGTAGGTCAGTGGGGATTGGCTGATCAGTGAGGAGGGGAGGAGTGACTGGCAGTAGGTCAGTGGGGATTGGTTGATCAGTGAGGAGGGGAGGAGTGACTGGCAGTAGGTCAGTGGGGATTGGCTGATCAGTGAGGAGGGGAGGAGTGACTGGCAGTAGGTCAGTGGGGATTGGCTGATCAGTAAGGAGGGGAGGAGTGACTGGCAGTAGTTCAGTGGGGATTGGTTGATCAGTGAGGAGTGACTGGGAGTAGGTCAGTGGGGATTGGCTGATCAGTGAGGAGGGGAGGAGTGACTGGGAGTAGGTCAGTGGGGATTGGTTGATCAGTGAGGAGGGGAGGAGTGTGGGAGTAGGTCAGTGGGGATTGGCTGATCAGTGAGGACGGGAGGAGTGACTGGCAGTAGGTCAGTGGGGATTGGCTGATCAGTGAGGAGGGGAGGAGTGACTGGCAGTAGGTCAGTGGGGATTGGTTGATCAGTGAGGAGTGACTGGCAGTAGATCAGTGGGGATTGGCTGATCAGTGAGGAGGGGAGAAGTGACTGGCAGTAGATCAGTGGGGATTGGTTGATCAGTGAGGAGGGGAGGAGTGACTGGCAGTAGGTCAGTGGGGATTGGCTGATCAGTGAGGAGGGGAGGAGTGACTGGCAGTAGGTCAGTGAGGATTGGCTGATCAGTGAGGAGGGGAGGAGTGACTGGGAGTAGGTCAGTGGGGATTGGCTAATCAGTGAGGAGGGGAGGAGTGACTGGCAGTAGGTCAGTGGGGATTGGCTGATCAGTGAGGAGGGGAGGAGTGACTGGCAGTTGGTCAGTGGGGATTGGCTGATCAGTGAGGAGGGGAGGAGTGACTGGCAGTAGGTCAGTGGGGATTGGCTGATCAGTGAGGAGGGGAGGAGTGACTGGCAGTAGGTCATTGGGGATTGGCTGATCAGTGAGGAGGGGAGGAGTGACTGGCAGTAGGTCAGTGGGGATTGGTTGATCAGTGAGGAGGGGAGGAGTGACTGGCAGTAGGTCAGTGGGGATTGGTTGATCAGTGAGGAGGGGAGGAGTGACTGGCAGTAGGTCAGTGGGGATTGGTTGATCAGTGAGGAGGGGAGGAGTGACTGGCAGTAGGTCAGTGGGGATTGGCTGATCAGTGAGGAGGGGAGGAGCAAAGGCCTGGTAGGTCAGTGGGAATTGGTTGATCAGTGAGGAGGGGAGGAGTGACTGGGAGTAGGTCAGTGGGGATTGGCTGATCAGTGAGGAGGGGAGGAGTGACTGGCAGTAGGTCAGTGGGGATTGGTTGATCAGTGAGGAGGGGAGGAGTGTGGGAGTAGGTCAGTGGGGATTGGCTGATCAGTGAGGAGGGGAGGAGTGACTGGCAGTAGGTCAGTGGGGATTGGTTGATCAGTGAGGAGGGGAGGAGTGACTGGCAGTAGGTCAGTGGGGATTGGCTGATCAGTGAGGAGGGGAGGAGTGACTGGCAGTAGGTCAGTGGGGATTGGCTGATCAGTAAGGAGGGGAGGAGTGACTGGCAGTAGGTCAGTGGGGATTGGTTGATCAGTGAGGAGTGACTGGGAGTAGGTCAGTGGGGATTGGCTGATCAGTGAGGAGGGGAGGAGTGACTGGGAGTAGGTCAGTGGGGATTGGTTGATCAGTGAGGAGGGGAGGAGTGTGGGAGTAGGTCAGTGGGGATTGGCTGATCAGTGAGGACGGGAGGAGTGACTGGCAGTAGGTCAGTGGGGATTGGCTGATCAGTGAGGAGGGGAGGAGTGACTGGCAGTAGGTCAGTGGGGATTGGTTGATCAGTGAGGAGTGACTGGGAGTAGGTCAGTGGGGATTGGCTGATCAGTGAGGAGGGGAGGAGTGACTGGGAGTAGGTCAGTGGGGATTGGTTGATCAGTGAGGAGGGGAGGAGTGACTGGGAGTAGGTCGGTGGGGATTGGCTGATCAGTGAGGAGGGGAGGAGTGACTGGCAGTAGGTCAGTGGGGATTGGCTGATCAGTGAGGAGGGGAGGAGTGACTGGCAGTAGGTCAGTGGGGATTGGCTGATCAGTGAGGAGGGGAGGAGTGACTGGGAGTAGGTCAGTGGGGATTGGCTGATCAGTGAGGAGTGACTGGCAGTAGGTCAGTGGGGATTGGCTGATCAGTGAGGAGGGGAGGAGTGTGGCAGTAGGTCAGTGGGGATTGGCTGATCAGTGAGGAGGGGAGGAGTGACTGGCAGTAGGTCAGTGGGGATTGGTTGATCAGTGAGGAGGGGAGGAGTGACTGGCAGTAGGTCAGTGGGGATTGGCTGATCAGTGAGGAGGGGAGGAGTGACTGGCAGTAGGTCAGTGGGGATTGGCTGATCAGTAAGGAGGGGAGGAGTGACTGGCAGTAGGTCAGTGGGGATTGGTTGATCAGTGAGGAGTGACTGGGATAGGTCAGTGGGGATTGGCTGATCAGTGAGGAGGGGAGGAGTGACTGGGAGTAGGTCAGTGGGGATTGGTTGATCAGTGAGGAGGGGAGGAGTGTGGGAGTAGGTCAGTGGGGATTGGCTGATCAGTGAGGACGGGAGGAGTGACTGGCAGTAGGTCAGTGGGGATTGGCTGATCAGTGAGGAGGGGAGGAGTGACTGGCAGTAGGTCAGTGGGGATTGGTTGATCAGTGAGGAGTGACTGGGAGTAGGTCAGTGGGGATTGGCTGATCAGTGAGGAGGGGAGGAGTGACTGGGAGTAGGTCAGTGGGGATTGGTTGATCAGTGAGGAGGGGAGGAGTGACTGGGAGTAGGTCAGTGGGGATTGGCTGATCAGTGAGGAGGGGAGGAGTGACTGGCAGTAGGTCAGTGGGGATTGGCTGATCAGTGAGGAGGGGAGGAGTGACTGGCAGTAGGTCAGTGGGGATTGGCTGATCAGTGAGGAGGGGAGGAGTGACTGGGAGTAGGTCAGTGGGGATTGGCTGATCAGTGAGGAGTGACTGGCAGTAGGTCAGTGGGGATTGGCTGATCAGTGAGGAGGGGAGGAGTGTGGCAGTAGGTCAGTGGGCTGGTGGGTCGCCCGTCTCTTCCTCTGTCTGTCAGAGTGGGGTGTTGTACTCCTTGTGTGCCACGTCTCAGTGTCTGAGTGTGAATCCATGTCACTAACCAGGTTTCCAACATTATTATGTGACTTAAGTACATGCCGGATTAAAAATGTCACGAGAGGCCTGATGGAAAGGTGGGATCTTTTTGTGTCGGTAAAATTAATTATCAGAGAAATGTCGGTGGAAACACTTTCAATGCGCAAATATTGATAAAATCGAAGTAAATGTGAAGTCATGCGATGACTGGTCAGGAAAACATGCAGTTTATTAGGCTACAGATTAAATAAATGATGGTGAACTTCACAGGGGGGTGAAAGTGCAAGGTGATGAGCTTGATGCTCCTTTCCAATAAATATCGAGGGTCTTGAATACGGCTCTGCACTGGATATATTATTGATAGCAGCACACACACGCACGCACGCACGCACGCACACACACAGTCGGCATGTCTCTCACAAAGTATTTTTTATTTGATACATGGGAAATGAAGTGGAAAAGGTATGTTTATGTGCACTACGTCATTCCGCACAGTTTTTTTTTTTTTTAATCCCCAACAAGTACATTTCTAGGAAACATCTCTGGTGGGAGTCATGCAGAATGTAGAATATTTTCCAATTGGACGGAAACCTAGCTACTGAGTCACATTCAGACACTTAACTTTCACTGTGTCAGGGAATATGGCTCTGCACTGGATAAATTATTGATAACCACACACAGACACACACAAAGTCGTCAAAGTACCTAATTAACATATTGCTTGCTAACACACTATCTGTTGAGAGACTCGGGTAGATATAACTATCACTCAGATCTCTCCTGGGATGTATTCACTCGGAACCGAACGATAGCAAACGTTACAAAACTGGACATTTGGCCAATAAAAACGTTTTGCTACAGTGTGCACTAATGATAATGAACCGTTGTTCCTCCTCAACAGCACCCTGACTATGAGGACATCAACGTCGAAATAGACAAGGAGGAGGAGGAAGAGGAGAACAATAAGCGAGGAAGGAAGGACAAGAAAAGCCCAAAATAGGAGAAGAGAGCGTGCAAGGAGGAGAGGTGGCCCTCGCTTTTGGAAACTCTGGAGTTCGACTCCAACTGAGACAGTCCATATAAGGGCGGATCCTCTGTAGCTCTGCCCCCTCCGGTGCTGGAGGACCAACCTGACGAAGAGAAGTACATAATGGAGAAGATCCAGCTGGCCAATCGGCTGCTGGGGGATCAGCAAGCACCGGACATGACTCTGCGCCGACGCCTTCACTTCAAAGAAACGCTGGTGGATCTGGTGATGCCCCCGTTGAAGTATAGCGAGAGCTACAGTGGCGCCACCCACAGGACAGAGGTGGTAGTACAGGAGTGCCACAGCCCGATCAACGGCAAGGACATGGAGGTAGAGAGGGAGGTGTCGGGTAAGCACTCTGAGCTGACAATCTCCCCACATGAAGCTGAAGGAGGAGGGCAGGGTAGCAAGCCTGGAGGTGGAGGTGGGGAGGGAAGACAGACGGTCAGCCTGAAGGACATGGAGAGCCACAGCCTGATGTTGCCCCCTCTCAGGGCTAGTAGGCAGTCGTCTCAGGACTACTAGGCAGTCGTCTCAGGGCTAGTAGGCAGTCTCAGGGCTAGTAGGCAGTTGTCTCAGGGCTAGTAGGCAGTCTCAGGGCTAGTAGGCAGTCTCAGGGCTAGTAGGCAGTCTCAGGGCTAGTAGGCAGTCTCAGGGCTAGTAGGTTGTTGTCTCAGGGCTAGTAGGCAGTTGTCTCAGGGCTAGTAGGCAGTCTCAGGGCTAGTAGGCAGTCGTCTCAGGGCTAGTAGGCAGTTGTCTCAGGGCTAGTAGGCAGTTGTCTCAGGACTAGTAGGCTGTTGTCTCAGGGCTAGTAGGCAGTCGTCTCAGGGCTAGTAGGCTGTTGTCTCAGGGCTAGTAGGCTGTTGTCTCAGGGCTAGTAGGCAGTCTCAGGACTAGTAGGCAGTCTCAGGGCTAGTAGGCAGTCGTCTCAGGGCTAGTAGGCAGTCTCAGGACTAGTAGGCAGTCTCAGGGCTAGTAGGCAGTCTCAGGGCTAGTAGGCAGTCTCAGGGCTAGTAGGCAGTCGTCTCAGGGCTAGTAGGCAGTCGTCTCAGGGCTAGTAGGCAGTCTCAGGACTAGTAGGCAGTCTCAGGGCTAGTAGGCAGTCTCAGGACTAGTAGGCAGTCTCAGGGCTAGTAGGCAGTCTCAGGGCTAGTAGGCAGTCTCAGGGCTAGTAGGCAGTCTCAGGGCTAGTATGAAGTCTCAGTGTGGGTAGACAGTCCCAGTGTGGGAAGCCATATTGCTGCTGTTACCATAATAACTTTAAGGGCTCGATTCAACTTCGGCGATACGGATTGAATCAAACCCTAAATTGTTTGTCAAGAGTGTTTTTAAGTTTATTCTTACGTTTATTCATTTATAGTAGTGACATAGATGACTATAGATGTTAGAGATTTAAAAAGAAAGATGGCTCGATAATGTATATATAATGTGTAATTACCCTGAACAAAAATAAACTCAACATGCAACAATTTCAAAGATTTTACTGAGTTACAGTTCATACAGTATAAGGAAATCAGTCAATTGAAATAAACTTATTAGGCCCTACTCTATGGATTTCACAACTCAGAATATAAATATGCATCTGTTGGTCACATATACCTAAAAAAAAGTAGCGACTTGGATCAGAAAAACCCAGACTAGGACTATATCTGGTGTGACCAACATTTGCCTCATGCAGCACGACACATCTCCTTTGCATAGAGTTGATCAGGCTGTTTATTGTGGCCTGTGGAATGTTGTCCCACTCCTCTTCAATGGCTGTGTGAATTTGTTGTCAGTAACTGTAACACACTGTCGTACACGTTTATCCAGAGCATCCTAAACGTGCTCAATGGGTGACATGTCTGGCGAGTATTCAGGCCTTGGAAGAACTGGGACATTTTTAGCTTCCAGGAACTGTGTACAGATGCTGCAGTCAGGTCAAGACCCTGGTGAGGACACAGATGAGCTTCCCTGAGACGGTTTCTGGCAGTTTGTGCAGAAATTCTTTGGTTGTGCAAACCCAGTTTCATCAGCTTTCCGGTTGGCTGGTCTCAGACCATCCCGCAGGTGAAGAAGCCGGATGTGGGGGTCCTGGGCTGGTGTGGTTACATGTGGTCTGCGGTTGTGAGGCAGGTTGGAGGTACTGCCAAATTCTCTAAAACGATGGAGGCTGCACATGGTAGAGAAATTAACATAAAATTCTCTGACAACAACTCTGGTGGACATTCCTGCAGTCAGCATGCCAATTGCATGCTCCCTCAAAACATAAGGCATCTGTAGCATTGTGTTGTATGACAAAACTGCACATTTTAGAGTGTCCTTTTATTGTCCCCAGCACAAGGTGCACCTGTGTAATGATCATGCTGTTTAATCAGCTTCTTTATATGCCACACCTGTCAGGTGGATAGATTATCTTGGCAAAGGAGAAATGCTCATTAACAGGGATGTAAACAAATTTGAGAGAAATACGTTTTTTGTGCGTATGGAACATTTCGTGCATCTTTTATTTCAGCTCATGAAACATGGGACCAACACTTTACATGTTGCGTTTATATTTTTGTTCAGTATAGAAAAAGGATTTAATGATTTACTGCTGTCATATTCATGTCTAGATTTTCGAATACATTTTTGCAAAAACCACTTCTCTAAATGTTTGTTAACTGAACCTATTTAAAATGTGTTGACAAACTGTAAACAATGTACACATTCCCAAATGAAGGATACAGTTAAAACTATTTTATGCAATATTGTCTTTTTAGTTTATTACACATTACAACAAAAGAGATGGATACAACAATTTGTTTGTGTTACAGCAATTCATATTTAAATATTAGTTAGACAAAAGTGGCCATCCTCCCTATCAAAAGATAAGCTAAAACCCTACTCTATTAACTTAAAATGATAAGTTACATTTAGTTAGCAGTTGTATCATTGAAATATCACAGTACACACAAGGCACATTCTTTCCATTGGACTAGAACAGTGCCTGTCTATTGTTACCCATGAAATGAGGACGTTTTGAAAGGAAAGGACACTTGTTACGCCACCTTAAAATAATCATTCCTTTAAACAGGAATAAATTACATCTTTTATTAAAAAGGTTCTAATATCAAATGCCGACAATTGCAATAGCAGCTGTCTATCTTTAAAACACACATCATTGTGTCAGCTAACTTGTAAACAGTTATCTTACTCTGTGTTGGAGGGATTAGCTCTGGTCCGAGGCGTTACTAAGGCTTGCTAACACTAGTAAGACGCACAAACGTCATGGACCAGAGCTAGGGAGTGATGACGTCTTTATCACACTACAAACAGGAAGTGCACATAAAGTCGGGACAGATAAGATCAGACATTACTGTCCGTCACTGAAAAGGATTATAGCTCCCTGTTTGTAAAAATAATGCCCGACATCTTTCTCTCGGTAAATGCATATTCAAGACAATATTTCAATGAATAAATAGATAAACATTTACTGTGTTTACACTCCGCCTGAAAGAAATATTGTTTTATGAGTGCATGTTTTAAACATTATAAACCAAAGCATAAACAGACATTTATTTTTTATAACAGAGAGAAACAACTGGCGTTCTTCTCTTTGGCTTGTTCACAGTGCAGTACGAACTGGACGTATGTAGGACAGGGTGGGATTGTAACAACCTCGTATATGAATCACAAAGTGACCTGGCACTTTAATGTTCATCACAAAGGTGACCTGGAACTTTAAAGTTCATCACAAGGTGACCTGGAACTTTAAAGTGTGAGGCACAATGACTGGGTTTCAACCCAACAGAGATAGTTTTTCTCTCTAGTGACTAAGACCCAAATGGGAACTCAAGTACTGGTATTTACATAAATAAAAATCACAACAACACTAAAGCCACGATGACAACAAAACTAAGAACAACAACGATATAACCTGCACATCAAACAGTACAAAAATAAAATTGTTCTGATCCAAACTTCATTAAATAAATAGACAGATAAAGATTTGGGGGATGCAGAGCTGGGTGTTGGTTGGCTACTACAGTTCATCTTTGGGGTTGATGTTGAGGCTCGTGTCCCACTTTGATTGGCTGCTCTGGTTGTCCAATGCCTGCACCACCTCATCAGCCTGTAGACGCTCCTGGAGGAGAGAGGGGGGAGAGGGGAGGGGAGGGGAAAAAACAGGAACAATGTATTATGATACAAACATCTCTCTAAACAAATACCAATAAACATACTCCTAAACAAATACCAATAAACATACTCCTAAACAAATACCAATAAACATACTCCTAAACAAATACCAATAAACATACTCCTAAACAAATACCAATAAACATACTCCTAAACAAATACCAATAAACATACTCCTAAACAAATACCAATAAACATCTTCCTAAATAAATACCAATAAACATACTCCTAAACAAATACCAATAAACATCTTCCTAAATAAATACCAATAAACATACTCCTAAACAAATACCAATAAACATCTTCCTAAACAAATACCAATAAACATCTTCCTAAATAAATACCAATAAACATACTCCTAAACAAATACCAATAAACATACTCCTAAATAAATACCAATAAACATCTTCCTAAATAAATACCAATAAACATCTTCATAAACAAATACCAATAAACATCTTCATAAACAAATACCAATAAACATCTTCATAAACAAAAAGCAATAATATACATAGCATGATATACTATCCTCTATATGTGTCACTATGAAAGATATTATGATAGATGGGGTCATCATGACAGTTTACCAGTTCTCTGAAGAGGGGGTCCAAGGTGAACCACAGGGCCACGGCACACCTCTGCCCCCTGGTGACGGCCCTCACCCCATGGGGGTTCTCCCCTCCAGACGAGAAGCCCACCATACGACCACACTTTGGCTTCACCTGAGCCTGGGGGAGGAGGGGGAGACCATGGTCACACCTGACTGTCGTTATGAAATGGGATCACAGTGGATGTGGAAAGCTCCAGCTTTATATACACTAAGTTCCAAATGACAGAAACTTGCCATGAAAAAGTACAGAAGAAAGGGTAAGATAGTAAAACTAATAAAAATGTCAGGAAATACAGCCAACAAAAAATGTCCCTTCTCAGGAGAGGACTCACTGTGACTGTTTTGGCATCCATTTCTGTGAAGATGAACTCCCCGCCCTCAAAGTCTCCATTCAGGTACAACAGAGCACTGAGAACACAATGAAAACCATTGGAAATGTATACTGGCCATGCTTATGGAACACTAGGTAATGGAATAGTATGGTGCCATTGGTAGCATGAGTACATTTCAATGTATACTGAATAAAAAATATAAACGCAACATGTAAAGTGTTGGTCTCATGTTTCATGAGCTGAAATAAAAGATTCCATAAATGTTGCATACGCACTAAAAGTTTATTTCTCTCAAATTCCGTGCACAAATATTTGTTTACATCCCTGTTAGTGAGCATTTCTCCTTCGCCAAGATAATCCATCCACCTGACAGGTGTGGCATATCAAGAAGCTGACTAAACAGCATGATCATTACACAGGTGCACCTTATGCTGGGGACAATAAAAAGACAATCTAAAATGTGCAGTTTTGTCCCACAATACAATGCCACAAAAAAAGAAGCTTTTTCTCAAAAATGTATGGCGTCATGTGGGCGAGCAGTTTGCTGATGTCAACGTTGTAAACAGAGTGCCCCATGGTGGCGGTGGGGTTATGGTATGGGCAGGCATAAGCTATGGAAAACTAACACAATTACATTTTATTGATGGCAATTTGAATGAACAGAGATACCGTGATGAGATCCTGAGGCCCATTGTCGTGCCATTCATCTGCCACCATCACCTCATGTTTCAGCATGATAATGCACAGCCCCATGTCGCAAGGATCTGTACACTATTCCTGGATGCTGAAATTGTCCCAGTTCTTCCATGGTCTGCATACTCACCAGACATGTCACCCGTAGAGCATGTTTGGGATGCTCTGGATCAACGTATACAACAGCATTTTCCAGTTCGCGCCAATATCCAGCAACTTCACACAGCCATTGAAGAGGAGTGGGACAACATTCCACAGGCCACAGTCAACAGCCTGATCAAACCATACACGAAGGAGATGTGTCGCACTGCATGAGGCAAATAGTGGTCTCTTCAGATACTGACTACTTTTCTGATCCACGCACCTACCTTTTTTAAAAAAAGGTATTTGTGACCAACAGATGCATATCTGTATTTCCAGTCATGTGAAATCCAAATATTAGGGCCTAATGAATTTATTTCAATTAACTGATTTCCTTATATGAACTGTAACTCAGTAAAATCTGAAATTGTTGCATGTTGCGTTTCAATTTTTGTTCAGTGTAGTTAGGAAGCAGCTTAGCCTTGGACCAGAACTAAGCTTCAACCCTAAGATCCATTATAAACTGGGTGGTTCGAGCCCTGAATGCTGATTGGCTGAAAGCCGTGGTATATCAGACGGTATACCATGGGTATGACAAAACATTTATTTTTACTGCTCTAATTATGTTGGTAACCAGATTATAATAGCAATAAGGCACCTCAGGATTTTGTGATATATGGCAAATATACCACGGCTGAGGGCTGTATCTATGCATGACGCAATGCGGTGTGCCTAAGAACACTAATCTCATTGCAACTCCTCTCCAAGTCTCCGACCACTACCTTGTATCCTTTTCCCTCTCGCTCTCATCAAAAACTTCTCACTCTGCCCCTACTCGGATGGTATTGCGCCGTCCCAACCTTCGCTCTCTCTCTCCTGCTACTCTCTCCTCTTCCATCCTATCATCTCTTCCCTCTGCTCAAACCTTCTCCAACCTATCTCCTGATTTTGCCTCCTCAACCCTCCTCTCCTCCCTCTCTGCATCCTTTGATTTTCTCTGTCCCCTATCCTCCAGGCCGGCTCGGTCCTCCCCTCCTGCTCCGTGGCTCGACGACTCACTGCGAGCTCACAGAACAGGGCTCCGGGCAGCCGAGCGGAAATGGAGGAAAACTCGCCTCCCTGCGGACCTCGCATCCTTTCACTCCCTCCTCTCTACATTTTCCTCTTCTGTCTCTGCTGCTAAAGCCACTTTCTACCACTCTAAATTCCAAGCATCTGCCTCTAACCCTAGGAAGCTTTTTGCTACCTTATCCTCCCTCCTGAATCCTCCTCCCCCTCCCCCCCCCCTCCTCCCTCACTGCGGATGACTTCGTCAACCATTTTGAAAAGAAGGTTGACGACATCCGATCCTCGTTTGCTAAGTCAAGCGACACCGCTGGTCCTGCTCACACTGCCCTACCCTGTGCTTTGACCTCTTTCTCCCCTCTCTCTCCAGATGAAATCTCGCGTCTTGTGACGGCCGGCCGCCAAACAACCTGCCCACTTGACCCTATCCCCTCCTCTCTTCTCCAGACCATTTCCGGAGACCTTCTCCCCTACCTCACCTCGCTCATCAACTCATCCTTGACCGCTGGCTACGTCCCTTCCGTCTTCAAGAGAGCGAGAGTTGCACCCCTTCTGAAAAAACCTACACTCGATCCCTCCGATGTCAACAACTACAGACCAGTATCCCTTCTTTCTTTTCTCTCCAAAACTCTTGAACGTGCCGTCCTTGGCCAGCTCTCCTGCTATCTCTCTCAGAACGACCTTCTTGATCCTAATCAGTCAGGTTTCAAGACTGGGCATTCAACTGAGACTGCTCTTCTCTGTGTCACGGAGGCTCTCCGCACTGCTAAAGCTAACTCTCTCTCCTCTGCTCTCATCCTTCTAGACCTATCTGCTGCCTTTGATACTGTGAACCATCAGATCCTCCTCTCCACCCTCTCCGAGCTGGGCATCTCCGGCGCGGCCCACGCTTGGATTGCGTCCTACCTGACAGGTCGCTCCTACCAGGTGGCGTGGCGAGAATCTGTCTCCGCACCACGTGCTCTCACCAATGGTGTCCCCCAGGGCTCTGTTCTAGGCCCTCTCCTATTCTCGCTATACACCAAGTCACTTGGCTCTGTCATATCCTCACACGGTCTCTCCTATCATTGCTATGCAGACGACACACAATTAATCTTCTCCTTTCCCCCTTCTGACAACCAGGTGGCGAATCGCATCTCTGCATGTCTGGCAGACATATCAGTGTGGATGACGGATCACCACCTCAAGCTGAACCTCGGCAAGACGGAGCTGCTCTTCCTCCCGGGGAAGGACTGCCCGTTCCATGATCTCGCCATCACGGTTGACAACTCCCTTGTGTCCTCCTCCCAGAGTGCTAAGAACCTTGGCGTGATCCTGGACAACACCCTGTCGTTCTCCACTAACATCAAGGCGGTGACCCGATCCTGTAGGTTCATGCTCTACAACATTCGCAGAGTACGACCCTGCCTTACACAGGAAGCGGCGCAGGTCCTAATCCAGGCACTTGTCATCTCCCGTCTGGATTACTGCAACTCGCTGTTGGCTGGGCTCCCTGCCTGTGCCATCAAACCCCTACAACTCATCCAGAACGCCGCAGCCCGTCTGGTGTTCAACCTTCCCAAGTTCTCTCACGTCACCCCGCTCCTCCGCTCTCTCCACTGGCTTCCAGTTGAAGCTCGCATCCGCTACAAGACCATGGTGCTTGCCTACGGAGCTGTGAGGGGAACGGCACCTCCGTACCTTCAGGCTCTGATCAGGCCCTACACCCAAACAAGGGCACTGCGTTCATCCACCTCTGGCCTGCTCGCCTCCCTACCTCTGAGGAAGCACAGTTCCCGCTCAGCCCAGTCAAAACTGTTCGCCGCTCTGGCACCCCAATGGTGGAACAAGCTCCCTCACGATGCCAGGACAGCGGAGTCAATCACCACCTTCCGGAGACACCTGAAACCCCACCTCTTTAAGGAATACCTGGGATAGGATAAAGTAATCCTTCTAACCCCCCCCCCCTTTAAAAGATTTAGATGCACTATTGTAAAGTGGTTGTTCTACTGGATATTATAGGTGAATGCACCAATTTGTAAGTCGCTCTGGATAAGAGCGTCTGCTAAATGACTTAAATGTTAAATGTTAAACAGCCCTTAGACGTGGTATATTGGCCATATATCACACCCCCTCGGGCCTTATTGCTTAAGGTATAAGCTCTAACCTGTAGTCTCTGTAGGTGTAGGCTGGTGGTTCTTTCCAGCACTCGTTGGCCTCTGGGTCTAACAGACAGTTGTCAGCGTGGATGGGATGGCTCAGGTCATTTCTATGGTCCTGTTGCCCTGAACCAAACAGAGATCAACTTTATTAACCCCAGAACA